>NW_027062617.1:344671-578338 GCF_032884065.1 Artemia franciscana
TGGACTTGATGTTAAACCCTTAGGGGAAATAACCCTGAAACCGAAATTTTTACGATAGCTCCGGTCGGATATATTATCTTACCGGATAATGACCGAATAACTCACTGATTTTAAAACTAATCTCTTGATTGACGTTGCATTAGATTTATATTTTACAGGTGAAGCTAGGCAAGTGATGTTTTGACGTCACTTGGTCAGCTTCGCTTGAATAAAGGAAATGGACAGCAACGTTTAAATAAATCTATGAATAAGAATATCTAATTGGATGTCTAACTGAAAACATTTAAATAATGTGTCATAGTTTTAGCCCTTGTTTGAGACCAATTATTCGAACTAAGACATGGAAGTCTTATATGTCTGATAGGAGTTGTAATTTTAAAGCATTTTATCTCAATGTCTCGACACAGCATCAGTGACTATGAAAATTTCAAAATGTCATTAAAGATCTGCAAGTTCTTGTTTAATCCCTAAGCGTGATTCGTTGCAATTAAACTAAAATTAAGACTATCATTATCAGTATTCTGATTCATTTATTGCCCATTAAAAAAAAAAAAAAAAAAAAAAAAAAAAAAAAACAGTAGACGGAGTTATCACTAAAGAAAAAAAAAAAGAAAAAAGGACACAAATACACCTTGAAACTTCAAATACATGATCAATAACCTCTTTAATACTCATTAATACGAACAAAATAGTGTGAACAAATTGAAAACTAAGGATAACGAAAATTCCTTTTTAAACGGATATAAATGGATAATTTGGGAGGGCAAATGGATTATAAGAGGAGGCAAACGTAAAAGATATTTAGCAAATCAAAAGAAGATTGATTGTGGGTGCTTTTTATCTGTAACTGTAAAAAACTTCCAGAAAGAAGCAATATAAAGCAGATATGAAAGGGCTTTGGCGTTGTAGATGGATGCTGGAAGGTAATGATTAAAGCGTAGTTTGTTTTTACGATTCCACCGTAATGTAACAGAACACCTGTTACGGAAGGTAGACAGAACACCTATTTACCTTCAACAAAAACGCAGTGAAGGTATCTTGCACTGTGTTTTGTTTCGATCATTTTTCAGGAAAACTCTCGCCCCCATTTAAGGATTTATTTACATTTTCTTCACAAGTCCATAGTTTAAATACATGATCTTCACCTGAAATTTACATTACCCCCCTTCGACGTCGTCAGCTAGGCCAGAATTTCCTCCCAGAATTGCCTGTGCTAAGGAGCAGAATGCCCTTCTGAAAGAGCTGAAACCAAGTTGGTCTCTCAGCTCCTTTAAAAAGAGAGCTAAAAAGTATGTAAAGCATTAAATATGTTTGACTATTTATCTATTTTATCATTATACATATAATATTTGTGATATTAATATTATTTATTGCATTTTTGTTTCATACTTCAAGAGGAGCGAGTTAAGGAAGGGATGGTGGTTTGGGATGGAAATTTGAGAAAAGAGGACACCACACTGTGTATGTACTATCTAAGGGTCCAAACTTACATCAATGTACAAGGAACTATGTTAAGGGTGTTTTTTTTTTTAATCCAAACCCATATTTAACTTTTTTAACCCGAAAAAAAAGAAAAAAAAATGAGAATAAACGGACAGAATAATTAACAAAGTAACAATAACCCGAATACAAACTTATTTAATCGGTTTAACTTTTATACCAATTAGCACATTAGGAGCTAGAACAAATTTTAATCGTGTTTTTCTTTGAAATTTATTTTTGATGTATTTTTTGTTTAGTGTTTTTCTTCTTTTTTTTTGCTGATCTTAAGGTTTTCGTGTGGACTTTGATGTCTTGTTTCATTAAATTTCTATTATGTCTTATAAGGGAACGACCGAAGAGCGATTTTTTTAGTTAATTTATTTGTTTTTGTCCAGGTACTGGAAAAGTGAATTATGACCAATTTGCTGATATAGTTACCCATTTTCTTGAAGATGAAGATGCAGAAGCCATGCTTAAGGAACTTAAAGAAGCTTTCCGTTTGTACGATAAAGAAGGTCAGTTTTCCTTTAGAATTGTCTTTGTCAGAAAATACCAGTGCTACTAATGGGAGTTTGACAATGCCGTAAGATTTGACTTTGAAAAACCAGAAAAAGAAAACAGCAGCAAGACAACATACTCGTGCGAAATCGCAATAATAAAACAACACTTTAGGTAATTTTAAGGTTATGCCTTAAATAAACCTTAAGTGTGTCCTTAACCTCAACTCAGTTAAGTGTGTCTGTTTGTTATAACCATGCACATACTTTTTCCAAAGTTTGTAGCTCAGAAATGTGATGTGATGATAGTGACGACAGTGGTCAAATACGGTTCAGAAGCATGGGCGTTCCAAAAACAGGCAAAAGATTTGGTAGATATTCTTCCAGAGAAATTGGGAAAATCCAAGGGAGTGGCAGCCATGCCTTAGACCGTAGTTCGTAATGGGACTTAGGGACACTGGGGGAAGGATGGGTAATTTTATCTCTCTCTCTCTCTCTCTCTCTCTCTCTCCCTCTCTCTCTCTCTCTCTCTCTCTCTCTCTCTCTCTCTCTCTCTCTCTCTCCTCTCTCTCTCTCTCTCTCTCCTCTCTCTCTCTCTCTCTCTCTCTCCTCTCTCTCTCTCTTTCTCTCTCTCGATGGCTGATTCAAATTTGATATGACGCTAAATTTGAAGCTGTACAATCAAAACTTAAAGAAACTTTCAATATGAATGGTCAAGTGTGGTAATTATGTATGGTAATAATGGTAATCGTAAACTCTTCAAAGGTAAACTCAACTTTTCTTTTAGTTTTTACTGACTCTGAAGTACAAATTCAATACATCTGGGCTTTTCATGATAGTTATTCGAAAGTAAACCTTATGTATCTCTCTCTCTCTCTCTCCCTCTCTTCTCTCTCTCTCTCTCTATCTCTCTCTCTATCTCTCCCTCTTTCTCTCTCTGTCTCTATTGCTGATTCAAATTTGATATGACGCTAAATTTGAAGCTGTACAATCAAAACTTAAAAAAATTTCAATATGAATGGTAAAGTATGGTAATTATGTATGGTAAAAATGGTAATCGTAAACTCTTCAAAGGGTCTTCCCTTTGAAGAACGTTTTATAAATGATTACTTTTTGACAAATGACCATAATGTGGGATTGTAGCGGTAGGGAATGGGGGAGGGTGTGTGATTTAGCTTATATTCTTGTCAGGTTTGTGTTCATTTGGCTGATACTCATGTGAACAGAAATCGTTCAATATATAGTAAGAATTGCTCAAGGTACATTACAGCTGACTCCAACGGGTCCTTGAAATTATAAAAAAAAAATAATAAAAATAAAGTTCTCAATGGTCAACTGAAGTTAATATTTTGCTTACGGGTTCTAAAATGTAAAATGAACTTGATTATTGAGCTATTCGAATTCGCGTCAAAAATGAATCTAAAACTCAAATTTGGCCCTAATTAAATTCAAGGCCCTAATAGGGGGCCGTGGCCATAGGGAAGGGATGTATCATTTTTTTCTGGTTTATGGTCCGTTATTTTTCTCTCTACGAGAATTGAAAAAAAAATTGCTTTAAAGAGAAATACGTGAGTTGTTCAATTGTAGAATCGACTATGTCTCTATAACCAACAGTGAAGGAGAGCAAAAAAAAGAAAAAAAGAAAGTAAAGAGAAAATCATGGTCTGCTGAACATCTGATAAAACAAGAATCTATTAAATAGAAATGATGATTTCTCCCCATGGAAAATTTTCCTGGTCTTGCTCTTGGTTAAGTGATCATAGCTTATGTACAGTTAAGAGAAAGATCAATCTTTACTGGCAAAGAAAATCATAGCTCAGTGGTTAACTTAGTATTTTACTAAAATATGTGCTATTCAACACTGTTATGCAATGATGCGAAAATGGGTGTGGCACGGAAGAGTTCTGGTAGCGCTTTGTTAAAGCCCCCACAGTCACTAGTCTTAGATTCTGTCTTGTAAAGCAGCTTGTCTGTGATTCATTTTATAAAAATCGGACGGTGAGAAGGGCTAGACAGTAGTATTCTGATTAACCTCAGCATAAGGTCTTCAAGCCGGAGTTCCAGACATTAGAGTTCGGGGATGCAAAGGCATCGGGGTAGAAACTGTCTCTATTACTTAGGATGATTGTGGTTGTCCGTTTTGGATTGACTCCAGGATCTGCGTTAAATTTAAGGTTCTTTATGCTAATGAGATTCTGTCAGGACAAGCGTATTTGAGGATGGAGTGTACATTAGGCCTACAAATGTGCGCCCTAAAAGGACTTTGGTCGTTGTACCTAAAGCGATGCCTTTTTAGTGATGTAGGTAGTAAGGGTAAAGCTGGTTGAGAAAATGCTGCTTTTCGGGGAATTGTTTTGTAGGGACATTCCCTTGAAGAAGATAGATGAGTAAGAGTGAAAAATCGGTGACAAACTTGTAATTGCTGAATTATACTATGCCAACAAGTATTGATGATAGCGATCAAAGTATTCCTGTCATTTTTATTCCTTGCAGTGCAGCACATGCTCATTCATACTCATTCGTTAAAGATTTAGGTAGACCACTAGATTTGATACGAGATCAAGAGTTTCATGAAACTAAACAGCTGCAAAATCAACTAAACAGCCTTGCTTTTTAAGCCACCCATTGGACACGATCGAGTATTTTGACAAGGAAGATAGACCCTCCAAATCTAGGGGGTCAATGGAATATTAATGTTTGTCAAGAACCTCTCTTAGTTATTCTAGTAGCTGCCACAGGATGAAATATTCTGTCACCTTTGCTATTCATAGCGTTTGGGTGTCAACTCTTTCCCTTCCACTACTTTATAGTAAATTCTCGCGTTCGATCTTCCCGGCGGTGGATTCTGGACTCTTAAGTCAACTCGTGCACAATACAAATCAATTTTAACCAAACTGTGCTGTGTTCCCTTCACCCTAGTTTTCTTTCATTTTTATCTTTGCGTCATGTTTTCTTTTCCTTAATCAACCCTTTTAGTCATGCTTAGTTCTTCCTTTTTATCTTCTATGAACTCTGTTTAATACACATTATATATTTACGTACTTTCAGGTAATGGATATATTACAACTGGAACACTGCGAGAAATCCTTGGCGCTTTGGACGATAAACTAGGACCAGATGATTTGGATGGTATCATCGCTGAAATCGATACTGATGGCTCTGGAACTGTTGACTTTGATGGTAATCTAGTCTTATAAGTTTAAGTTAAATAATTGGTAATTCATGTTGTGTGCGGTAATTTAAGCTTGAAGGGCGGTGAAAATGAAATGTGATTGCATTATCTGGTTAAGTAAGAAAGTTAAGTTAAGGAAGCTTACGCAGCAATATATATATATATTTAAAAATTAGAAGAAAATCGGAATTGATGAAAAGGAATTTAATTTGAAGTTAGGCTGTTTTTGCTAGTAGCAGGTGCCAAACTGAAAAAAAAAAAATACGGGTAAAAAGTCAGTAAAGGACAACCGAAGTATAGATGGCACCAAAAACCTTAAGAAGGTGTATCAAACAGCCATGCGTATCTTTAAAAAAAAAAAAAAAACCGGAAACTTCCATTTAAATTAGTGTGTATTTTCATAGTAGCAAGTGCCAATTAAAAAAAAAAAAAAAAAAAAAAAAAAAAAAAAAAAAAAAAAAAAAAAAAAAAAAAAAAAAAAAAAAAAAAAAAAAAATCTGAAACAGTCTAGAGAAACTTTCTTTAAAAAATCATAGGTTTGCAATTGTGGATAGACTTAAAATTTGTACGGTTTTTGTGAACTCGATCACAAAGTTAGATTGTTATTCGAGAGCGTTTTGTGTATTTTATCAAAAATTTCCAGTTAATTATCTCATTTCACTAGAAATCAAGCTTTTAAGAAGTAAGGGTAAACTCAGAAGTCAGCCTCATTCAGAACAAAAAAAAGAAGTTATTACCTTCCCCGAAGAAATTGAATATGCCTCTGTCAAATATGGCAGAAGCATAGGAGATTTAGGACAATGTGCCGTTATCCAGCTCTCTGATTGAGATTACAATGTTTGGCTTTAACCCAGACCCAGTTTCTGTGATTGCTGCTTATTAGCGTACATAAATTTTCAGGTTGTAATTTAATGTAGAGTAGGCCTCAACGTAGGGGTCTCTTTTTCTGTATTGTGATAAAATTTTCATTGTTTTCGAAGCATATAGCTATATCGCGAAATCACAGTTTGGAAATGTAGGCTTCGGAACGAAAAGATGTGTGTGAACTCAAAACTGTTCATGTTCGTGATATTTAAGAGAGAACTAGAATAAGTCACTTCTTCAATGTTCTTCTTTTTTAGGGCAATTCCTATTGCCCTATCTTAACTGCGATGTCTCTTTTGAGAAGATAGCGCCCTGAATGTTTTGAACTAAATTGGTACAAATTAACTGCACATTACTACCCGACCTTATCCAGAGCTCGTAACTTGCAGACTTTGTAGAATCTGAAACAGTGAGGGGAAATTAAGATAATTCAAACTGAACTAAGATTCTGCTGAGTCTTGAACGAGGAAAATCTTGGAATATATAATAAAAAGAATCATAATAGATAGAAATAGATAGATAGAAAATCTATCAGAATAGATAGAAATTCTATATATATATATATATATATATATATATATATATATATATATATATATATATATATATATATATATATATATATATATATATATATATATATATATATATATATATATATATATATATATATATATATATATACTTGTTTGCTTAAGGAATAAAAAAAAGTATTTTTCTCGAATAATCCCATAGTACCGGGTAAAATACTATTTTTGGGCTTATATACTTTTTTCCCCAACCAAACTTTTGGGCTTTTGTGACAGTATCTTATCCCGAAATTTTTCCTGCAAGTTTTCTTATCTAATTTAAACGTTCTTTTTATAGTGCTCTTAAATAATGGCTTCCTGTATTTTTTTTACCCGATGTAATTGTACGGTTTTCTTCAGATTTGAAACTAGTATTCTTAAATGATTTGAATTTTTATCTGACTATTTAATGTAGTTGATTCTATTTATCAGTTTTATGTTGAAGCTTATCTTCAAAAATACTTTATTTTCTTCAAAAATTCACTTGCTCAGAAAAGATATTCTTAGGGGCTTTGGTCAAAATTTAAGAATATCTATGTTGTTGTTTTTTTACTCGACTCACAGTTTAGATTGCTGTTCAACAGCATTTCAAGATTTTACGAACAAATTTCACTCAAATGTCTAATTTCTCTATAATTCTTACTTTGACGCTTATCTTCAAAACTGCTCTTTTTTTCAGAATTTGCTTACTCACTAGGGATATTCTTAGGGACTTTTGTCAAGAACTGGATAATGTGTTCGGTTTTTCTGAACTCAACCCAAAGGTTAAATTGTTATTCGAGAGCGATTTTACAAAAAATTTTCAGCTAGTTCTCTTTTTTTTTACTATAATTCTAGCTTTATATTGTCATAAGTCAGCCTCATTCAGAGTAAAAAAAAAATCAAAATAAGTTATTTCCTATCCAGAACAAATTGGGTTTTTCTGAACTCAACCCAAAAGTTACATTGTTATTCGAGAGCGATTTTACAAAAAAATTTCAGTTAATTCTCTTTTTTTACTATAATTCTAGCTTTATATTGTCATAAGTCAGCCTCATTCAGAGTAAAAAAAAAAAAAAATCAAAATAAGTTATTTCCTATCCAGAACAAATTGAATATTCTTGTGTTAAATCTGGCAGAAGTATAGAAGCCTGTTGACCATGTGCCTAAATTCAGTTCCCAGATTGAGATTCCAAATTTTGGCTTTCGCCCAGGCCCGATTTCTCGGCTTGCCTAAATATAAACATCTTTAAATTCTTAGGTTGAAATTTAACGTATAGTAGGATTCACCAGGAGCTTAAAAATTCATGATTTTTTTTCTTTCTTCCTTATTGCGATAAAAGACTCGTCGTGTCCAAAGCTTATAGCTACATCCTGAAACCATGGTTTGGAGTGGAGGCTTTTGGATCGAACTTTAGATCAAACTTTAGAATCAACACAGGTGAAGCTATTCGTCCTATGGAAAATTCACAGAATAAACCCTGTCACACGTAATTAATCAATTCATACCTTATAATTAACAGATTTAAAGCTATTCGTCTTTGGGATATTTCACTGAATAAACAACGTCAAATTTAATTTTATCAGTTCAAACTTTATAATCAACAGAATTAAAGCTATTCGGCCTTGGGAAAATTTACTGAATGAACCGCATAAAATTTAATTCATCGGTTCAAACATTTACAATAGCCAGACTTAAAGCTATTCGTCCTTGGGATAATTCACTTAATAAATTGCTTCAAATTTAATTCATCATTTCAAACCTTACAATCAATTGGTTTGAAGCTATCCGTCCTTGGAAAAATTCACTGAATAAACCACGTCAAGTTTAATTCATACGTTCAAACTTTATAAGTCAACCGAGTTAAAGCTATTCTTCCTTGTGCAAATTTACTGAATAAACCATGTTAACTTAAAGTCATCAGTTCAAACTTCATATTAAACATAGTTAAAGCTATTAATCCCTGGGAAAATCCACTGAATAAACAGTGTCAAATTTAATTTATCTGCTTAAACTTTGTAATCAACAGAGTTAAAACTATTCGCCCTTGAAAAAATTCACTGAATAAGCCACATCAAATTTGATTCATCAATCAAAACCTTATAATCAACTGAATTAAAGCTATTCGTCCCTGGACAATTTTACTGAATAAACCACGTCAAATTTAATGCATCACTTCCAATTTTATAATGAATAGAGTTAAAGCTATTCGTTCTTATCAATATTCACTGAATAAACTGTGTCAAATTTAATTCATCAGTTTTTAATCAAACGTGTTTTTAATCAAAACTGTTCATGTTTGTGATATTCGAGAGAACTAGAATGATTCCCAACTTGTGTATTACCTTTATGCTTATCCTACTTTTTAAAAGACTTTGTTTTCTTCCAGAATTTATGGAGATGATGACTGGAGAATAAGCAAACACTGCTGAGACTGGGGATACTGGCTCCAAAGTAATTGCTACTTATCAGAGGGTCTAGCTCCTATGTTTAGAAATTTTTAATAAAATCAGTCTAATGATTGATTGATATTTATAACGCCTGAACTTTCTTTATTATTTCTAAATTAAAATTGTCTCTGTAATAAACATTTTAGTATGACATTCAGTTTTTGTTTCAGTAAGAAGGTAGCTAAAAAATTGTATAACCCGAACTAAAGGATCTTTATGATGAATTTGTGTTTACATTTGCATGTTTACTTTATAAAGGAGTGGGTATGCTGAAGAAAATACTGTTACGATAGCGGGATCATTAGACCTGCGGCCTTGCAGACTTCCAAGCATAAGATTCATAATTGACCAATCAGATTTGAGACTTAATGCGTAATTTATTGGAACCTGAAAAGATTGAAGCTTGGGAAATCAGTTTCCCAAGTAAATAAGTTTCTTACAATTTCAACCTTTTGATTCTGTAGTGCAAATGTAACATTTAAATCAAGGACAAAAACATGTCATTTATTAATCCTTGCTTTAATTTGTCAGTTGGCTTAAAAATCATGTTCTTGCACAGGATTATATTTTTGAATCTTAGTTAACTCTGAATCCACCATTTTAATTGGGGGTCGTTCAAAATTAGAGCCCTTTAGACTATTTTTTTAATATGTCATTACTGTGGTTCTCAACGTGGCAACATCGGATT
The DNA here is from genome assembly GCF_032884065.1 of Artemia franciscana. Lineage (NCBI taxonomy): Eukaryota > Metazoa > Arthropoda > Branchiopoda > Anostraca > Artemiidae > Artemia > Artemia franciscana. Next base: position 354,374 of record NW_027062617.1, read on the forward strand.
TAGTGTCCAGTCTGTCTTAAGATTTCCATCGAGTGCCTTATTGACACCAAATGAATTAATGACACCAAACGAAATGAGATATCTCCCGATTACTATTCTTTGCTAGCTATACGGAGAATAGACGAGGCGTAGAATATGTACAGAGGCTGTGCAAAAAATACGGTTCAGTTCCGCTTTCTAGGTTATAATGAAAGAAAGGCTGAGACGGGTAGGACACTTTCTGTGGATGAAGGATGACAGATTGTTGAAGATTGTCCATTTAGGCGAAACTTCTAGGGCTTAATAGAAAGTAAGTCGTCCTCGTGTGGGGCAGGAGGAGGCCATAAAAAAAGATTTAAAGGAAATAGGAGCTTCCTGAAACAATTTAAAGAGGAAGGCTTTGAATAGATTGGGATGGAAGAGGAGCATATGTAGCTGTGTTGACCTCAGGTAGCTTGGTGCTGCGGTGAGTTGTTAGTGTTATTAGTAGTTACAGTATACGGAGAATTACTGTTTCTAGAAATAGTAATATCAAAGACATTTCTGGATGAAGCCCTTGTCGCAGTCTTTAATACAGCATCAATAGCTTGTAATTCGGTTGACTCTTTTAGCATTCATAAACTTTAGATTTAGAGATTAGATAGATACTTTTGCTCCATAATTATCTTTTATAGAGACCTAGTAGTACATATTTTTAATTCATTCCTGTACTTATTCAAATCTGTGTTTTAGATTTTTTTTATAATTCAGTCGATTCTACTTTTAGATCTTAGAATTACCTTTTTGAATTTTTTTTTCATTAGTTAGCTTTATCATATTCCAAAGAGAGATGTTAAGATCTTGGAAAACCTCTAAGACTTCAATTAAAAGGAGCTTATTGAACGAATTCTATGTATCTTTTTTTTCGTATTTTAACTTGCATTTCTTGTAAGATCACAGTCTTTTGAATCTCATTATGAATGTTTGAATGATATGGGATATGTAAAACGATATAGGAGGTTCTTCTTTTGAAAAGGAGGGACGGACATATTGTACAGAACCGTAAAAGTGATCAAAGAATATTGTCGGTCAACTAAATTCTCTTAAACAGTTAGCTTGGTTATTTTCCAAATAGGAGTGTCATGATGTAGATAAACCTATAACACTTGAATTAAAACGAGCCTATTAACCGACTTCAAATATATTTATTAAAGGGGTTTGTTTGAAGTATTTGTGAAACGGACACCTTTTCGGTATGAGGATTGTCATCCAGTTTAACTCTTATTAAATATCTCAGTGATAGGTGTTCTCTTCTTTCATTGAGAAATGATAGATGAAAAAAATGACCAGGCTTCAATCAGTACCTGAATAGAGAGGCAGACTAGAAAATAGAAGAGTAGAATGGGGGTTGATAGAAGAATAGAAAATAGAGCTTGTAATTAATTATTACCGTTTAGGTCTGAATTGACTTCTACATCTGAAGGAAGTTTTTCAATGATTTTTTATATGGTCAAATGCCGTATTTCATCATTTTTCCGAAATTATTCTTAAAAGACCAGGTCAGATTCCTTTGAGAAAATATCCAAGTAGACCCACACATTCTCTACATGAAGTCTAATCTTTTTATTCAGCTTCGGACAATTTTTCTGATTTTCTTCGTAAGAATATTTTATCATCAATATAATCTAGTCTTAATCTTGTCATCTAGTCTTTTTATCGAAATTCGGACTATTTTTATGACTTTTCTTCGTAGGGATATTTTATCATCGAGCAAAGTCTAGTCTTAATCAAGTTATAATCTTAATCTAGTCATAATCTAGCCATCTAATCTATTAAACGTTAGACTATTTTTTCGATATTTCTTAGTAGGGACATCTTATCATCGAACATAATACTGTGAAACTTTTTCAGGTGATTTTGTTTCCAGTATTTTTTTGGTGTTGAATTAAGAAGATACCTTTCTTTTCTTTTTAGCAAAGTGCCATAAACAGAGTTTCATTTATGGATGAAGGATTTTTTAAATAATTTCTGAGATCTCAGTGATTATTATGTCAAAAAAAAAGTAAAGAAGAGAAAAACCGAGGATAATGCGAGCCAGTGAAAAACGTATACTTAATGCAAATATTTCAGTCAAGACCTCCGCTTGACCGTCCTCATTGCACGATGATAAATTAAAAATGACTAGTGAAAATCCAAGGATAATATAAAAAATCAAACCTTAAAACAAACACAAAAACTAAAATATGAGGGCCCTCTCATTGTAAAGGTAAAAGGTTAACTGAATAAAAATACAATACTGAAATGCAATTCAATTTTTTAATTTATACAGAGCATTTTTAAAAGTTAATCGCTTCCCAGGTAAAATACCATCACAGATTAGGTTAGGTTGCAAAATATGATTTTGTTGATTTATGTAAAACCGATCAGAATTAATTAGTTCAGTACAAACGGGGCTTAAATAGGTGTGTCCAGTGTCTCTATTGAGACCTACCTTTTGGTGAATGTGCTTTTTTTTATTATCTCAAATGCCTCCCTGAAAACTTGCATGAGACCTTTAACGGGGGCAATAATGGAGGTGTCTACAAATAAAATAAAATGGTGTTAATTGTCATACACATTTTTTGCCAAGGCGGAATCAAAAGTTTCAGGACTTAGGCGTAACTCCATAGCCTTGTTGACAGAGGACTTGTGCTCCGACAATCTCTGCTCCAATTGCTTGTAGGTTCTTCCAACATAGAAGCAACCGCAAGAGCAGGGAACCCTATAAACACCACTGCCTAAATTGGGGCTCGTTCTATCATCGCCGCTGTCAAAACAGCTCTGAATTTTGTTAGAATTTTGAAGGTGACATTTAAGTTTCGTTTTTTCTAGGAATCTTTGCAGTTTGTCACTTAATTTGGGAAAGTGGGGTAAAATACCAAAGACATTCTTATCACCCACCAAAGGGATGATATCTTTTGGAGGTTGTGTAGATAATACATTCTTTTCTGTCTTTTTTTTCTTTTATCTATGATGAATTCTAGTAACTTGTTCGGATATATTTTAGTTACCGTTGAGAGCTACCGAAAGGTAGCTCTCAATAAAGACAATGGAGAAACCTATTTAAGTCCCATTTAAGAAACCTATTTAAGCCTATAGAGACGTTGGAGAAACCTATTTAAGCCCCATTTATACTAATCAAACAGTTCGTGGTAACGAACTGTATTAAGGAGCGACCCGGCTCAATAGTAAACGAAACTCTAAAAAACGGAATTATAATGCTAAAATATACAGCAACAGAATCAGATTTTCATGCTGATTTTAAATATATAAGTTTCATCAAATTTAGTCTTTGTCATCAAAAGTTACTAGCCTGAAAAAATTTGCCTTATTTTAGAAAATAGGGGAAAACACCCCCTAAAAGTCACAGAATCTTAACGAAAATCACACCATCGCATTCGGCGTATTAGAGAACCCTATAGCAAAGTTTTCAAGCTCCTATCTACAAAAATGTGGAATGTCGTATTTTTTCCCAGAAGACAAATCACGGGTGCGTGTTTATTTGTTTGTTTTTTTTTTGTTTTTTTTTTCCCAGGGGTCATTGTATCGATCAAGTGGTCCTAGAATGTCGCAAGAGGGCTCATTCTAACGGAAATGAAAAGTTCTAGTGCCCTTTTTAAGTGACTAAAAAAATTGGAGGGCACCTAGGCCCCCTCCAACGCTCATTTTTTCTATAAAGTCAACAGATCAAAATTTTGAGATAGCCATTTTGCTCCGCATAGTCAAAAACCATAATAACTATGTCTTTGGGAATGACTTACTCCTCCACAGTCCCTGGGGGAGGGGCTGCAAGTTACAAACTTCGACCAGTGTTTACATATAATAATGGTTATTGGGAAGTGTACAGTCGTTTTCAGGGGATTTTTTTTATTTTGGGGGTGGGGTTGAGGGGAGGGGGCTATGTAGGAGGATCTTTCCTTGGAGAAATATTTCAAGGGGGAACAGAAATTCAATGAGAAGGGCGCAGGATTTTCTAAAATTACTATAAAAAAACAATGAAAAAATAAACATGGAAAAGTTTTTTCAATTGAAAGTAAAGAATAGCATTAAAACTTAAAACGAACAGAGATTATTACGCATATGAGGGGTTCTAAAAGTACTTTAGCATAAACAGTGTGGTATTTAGGAGGAGATAAATACCTCGCTCTTTATGCTATAGTATTTTTAGTAATTTCAACTATTTATTCTACGGCCTTTCCTATTCAGGGGTCATTCTTAAAGAATTGGGACAAAACTTAAGACTTAGTGTAAAGAACGAGGTATTAACGAGGGTACAAACCCCCTCATATACATAATAAAAATTAAAGAATATAAAAGTTTGTTACGTAAGTTAATTCTTAAGTTACGTATATTATTTACTAATAAAAAAATTCGTTAAAAATTAAAATTTATAGTTGCCTTTTTATGCAACCGAAAAATTGCATGGCAACTAGGCCTCCTTCCCCATCCCTTATTTCTCAAAATCGTCTGATCAAAACTAAGAGAAAGCCATTTAGCCAAAAAAGGAATTAATATGCAAATTTCATTTTAATAATTTATGTGTGGAAAGCCAAAATCAAACATGCATTAATTCAAAAACGTTCAGAAATTACATGAAAAAAACTAGTTTTTTTAACTGAAAGTAAAGAGCGACATTAAAACTTAAAACGAACAGAAATTACTTCGTATATGAAATGGGTTGTCCCCTCCGCAATCGCTCGCTCTTTACGCTCTTTGCCACAATTATGCTTTTTAAAACAATTAAAAGCTTTAGCGTAAAGAGCGAGGGATTGCGGAGGGGACAACCCATTTCATATACGGAGTAATTTCTGTTCGTTTTAAGTTTTAATGTCGCTCCTTACTTTCAGTTAAAAAAAAACTAGTTTTTTTATGTAATCTATTGCAAAGGCGAACAAGACGCATAATCGTTTCGATATCTTATGTTCTATAGCACATCCGGTCAATATTATCTTCTAATTTCTAGTGAAGAGCAAATTCATATTTTTAGTATTATGGCATCAAAACTGGCCAAAATTGTGTCTTTTCAATGTCTTTCTAAATATCAAGGTCTTTTAATTTTTCAACAATGTGAACTGAATTTTTAATGAATGAAGTTTGCGTCAACATAAGATGTCTCAACATCAAAATATATCCCATCATCTTAATGGTTTAATAAAATAGTTCATGAAAAGCATCAACATTGGATATGTAATGTTTATCTATTGTTAAATGTGGATTGGAAAATTTGTTAAGAAGAGACGAAATTTCAAAGTTGACGCAAATAATTCAAATTTCTCTTACGGGTTTGTCGTTACCCTGTCTTTTACAGCAATTTGAAGTAAGTGCTCTATCATACTGTAATATACATTAATTATACGAATAAAAGAACTATTGGAAGAAGGTAACAGGACCAGGCTAATTAAGTGACAGATTAATTTCAGCGGGTCTTTTTTTCATCCAGAATTGTTCTTTCTGAAATTCTTCAGACTGTGTAAGCAAGTCTCAATAATATTTGATTTTTAATTCATTTAAGTTTCTATGTAGCGTCTTTCTCTTCACTTCGATGACAATATTATGTTCATTCTTCCACAATGGGAAAGGGTCTGGGGAACTGCTCAAAGCATTTGTTCCTTGGATAAAAAAGTAGCTGTAACGACTGTAGTTTGTAAGTTTTAATTAGCTCAACAAGCGTCACCCAACGACAAAGAATGACAAATTTTCCCTCATACTATAGTTAATTCACAGTAGTTTCCAATAGACCTTTCTAATCTAAAACCTATTATGTTAGCAAGATAAATTAAATTGCACGCATTTATCTCTACAAAAAGGCCATAGCAACCGATGAAAATTCCACATTCCTTCTTATTTCTTTTTCCCTCAGAAACATCGGAGAGATCTATTTTTCTCTGCAAAATGGCTCACAGGAGATCGATGTAGCAAAAAGGCCTATCCAGCCACACCCCGTCAGTCCAAAATATCTGTTAAATCGTAAAAATTTAGGATTGAGGAAAACTATTTGCAGTCTTAAGCTTTTGTATGCTATTTTGGCAACAAAATGGTATTTACACATCAAGAGTCATTTTAATCATATATGGTTGGCTTACATCTTAAAGCTAAAAAAAAAATTGTCAGAACAATTTATCTGTTTAAATTTTAGACTAGGTTACGTTCTGCACATGTTTTAAACCGTGAGTTAATTTTTTCAACACAGCAGCTGGCCTATAGAGCAGGGATGGACGACAGACGATGAATTAAATCTTAATGAATCACAAAAATCCCCGTTTTTGATGGAATACCCAGCAATTTCAACAAAGGGATCTACCTTCCGCAGCGAATATACAATTCTGTAGTTATTAAATACAAGTAATAAAAGTCCTCTGAATGAAATAAAGTAAAATTTTTGAAGTGTTCAGTTCAGATGTTGTTTTTTTTTATATGAAAGAATACAAAGAAACTTTTTAGTATAACCTTTATTATTCGATGTAATACCTTAAATTAGATATTTGTTTCTCCAAAACCATAATGCCTTTTTATGACGAACAAAAAAACGTTCAAATGGGGATAAAGTTCATTTATTAGACAGTAAAAACAGACACAAAAGTCTGGACATTTTGACCACTTGGACAGCGACTATATTCAGTAGAAATAAGCAGAAATATTTCTGCTAAAGACGATCGCAAAATATTCAAACTGTTGTGTCTGCTATCACTCTCTAATGAATTGACTTACCTCCATTTAAATGCTTATGTGTGATGAAAAAATAAACGTTCAAATGGCGATAAAGTCCATTTATTAGACAGTGAAAAGAGACACAAAAGTCTGGACATTTTGACCACTTGGACAGCGAATATATTCAGTAGAAATTAGCAGAAATATTTCTGCTAAAGACGATCGCTGTGTATGTGGCTAAAATATTCAAACTGTTGTGTCTGTTATCACTCTCTAATGAATTGACTTACCTCCATTTAAATGCTTATGTGTGACGAACAAATAAACCTTCAAATGGCAATAAAGTCCATTTATTAGACAGTGAAAACAGACACAAAAGTCTGGACATTTTGACCGCTTGGACAGCGACTATATTCAGTAGAAATTAGCAGAAATATTTCTGCTAAAGACGATCGCTGTGTATGTGGCCAAAATATTCAAACTGTTGTGTCTGTCATCACTCTCTAATGAATTGATTTACCTCCATTTAAATGCTTATGTGTGACAAAGAAATAAACGTTCAAATGGCGATAAAGTCCATTTATTAGACAGTGAAAACAGACACAAAAGTCTGGACAGCGAGTATATTCAGTAGAAATTAGCAGAAATATTTCTGCTAAAGACGATCGCTGTGTATGTGGCCAAAATATTCAAACTGTTGTCTCTGTCATCACTCTCTAATGAATTGATTTACCTCCATTTAAATGCTTATGTGTAACAAAGAAATAAACGTTCAAATGGCGATAAAGTCCATTTATTAGACAGTGAAAACAGACACAAAAGTCTGGACAGCGAGTATATTCAGTAGAAATTAGCAGAAATATTTCTGCTAAAGACGATCGCTGTGTATGTGGCCAAAATGTTCAAACTGTTGTGTCTGTCATCACTCTCTAATGAATTGACTTACCTCCATTTAAATACTTATGTGTGACGAACAAATAAACGTTCAAATAGCGATAAAGTCCATTTATTAGACAGTGAAAACAGACACAAAAGTCTGGACAGCGAGTATATTCAGTAGAAATTAGCAGAAATATTTCTGCTAAAGACGATCGCTGTGTATGTGGCCAAAATATTCAAACTGTTGTGTCTGTTCTCACTCTCTAATGAATTGATTTACCTCCATTTAAATGCTTATGTGTGACGAACAAATAAACGTTCAAATGGCGATAAAGTCCATTTATTATACAGTGAAAACAGACACAAAAGTCTGGACATTTTGACCACTTGGACAGCGACTATATTCAGTAGAAATTAGCAGAAATATTTCTGCTAAAGACGATCGCTGTGTATGTGGCCAAAATATTCAAACTGTTGTGTCTGTTCTCACTCTCTAATGAATTGATTTACCTCAATTTAAATGCTTATGTGTGACGAACAAATAAACGTTCAAATGGCGATAAAGTCCATTTATTATACAGTGAAAACAGACACAAAAGTCTGGACATTTTGACCACTTGGACAGCGACTATATTCAGTAGAAATTAGCAGAAATATTTCTGCTAAAGACGATCGCTGTGTATGTGGCCAAAATATTCAAACTGTTGTGTCTGTTCTCACTCTCTAATGAATTGACTTACCTCCATTTAAATGCTTATGTGTGACGAACAAATAAACGTTCAAATGGCGATAAAGTCCATTTATTATACAGTGAAAACAGACACAAAAGTCTGGACAGCGAGTATATTCAGTAGAAATTAGCAGAAATATTTCTGCTAAAGACGATCGCTGTGTATGTGGCCAAAATATTCAAACTGTTGTGTCTGTTCTCACTCTCTAATGAATTGACTTACCTCCATTTAAATGCTTATGTGTGACGAACAAATAAACGTTCAAATGGCGATAAAGTCCATTTATTATACAGTGAAAACAGACACAAAAGTCTGGACAGCGAGTATATTCAGTAGAAATTAGCAGAAATATTTCTGCTAAAGACGATCGCTGTGTATGTGGCCAAAATGTTCAAACTGTTGTGTCTGTCATCACTCTCTAATGAATTGACTTACCTCCATTTAAATACTTATGTGTGACGAACAAATAAACGTTCAAATGGCGATAAAGTCCATTTATTAGACAGTGAAAACAGACACAAAAGTCTGGACAGCGAGTATATTCAGTAGAAATTAGCAGAAATATTTCTGCTAAAGACGATCGCTGTGTATGTGGCCAAAATATTCAAACTGTTGTGTCTGTTCTCACTCTCTAATGAATTGATTTACCTCCATTTAAATGCTTATGTGTGACGAACAAATAAACGTTCAAATGGCGATAAAGTCCATTTATTATACAGTGAAAACAGACACAAAAGTCTGGACATTTTGACCACTTGGACAGCGACTATATTCAGTGGAAATTAGCAGAAATATTTCTGCTAAAGACGATCGCTGTGTATCTGGCCAAAATATTCAAACTGTTGTGTCTGTTCTCACTCTCTAATGAATTGACTTACCTCCATTTAAATGCTTATGTGTGACAAACAAATAAACGTTCAAATGGCGATAAAGTCCATTTATTATACAGTGAAAACAGACACAAAAGTCTGGACAGCGAGTATATTCAGTAGAAATTAGCAGAAATATTTCTGCTAAAGACGATCGCTGTGTATGTGGCCAAAATGTTCAAACTGTTGTGTCTGTCATCACTCTCTAATGAATTGACTTACCTCCATTTAAATACTTATGTGTGACGAACAAATAAACGTTCAAAAGGCGATAAAGTCCATTTATTATACAGTGAAAACAGACACAAAAGTCTGGACAGCGAGTATATTCAGTAGAAATTAGCAGAAATATTTCTGCTAAAGACGATCGCTGTGTATGTGGCCAAAATATTCAAACTGTTGTGTCTGTCATCACTCTCTAATGAATTGATTTACCTCCATTTAAATGCTTATGTGTGACAAAGAAATAAACGTTCAAATGGCGATAAAGTCCATTTATTAGACAGTGAAAACAGACACAAAAGTCTGGACAGCGAGTATATTCAGTAGAAATTAGCAGAAATATTTCTGCTAAAGACGATCGCTGTGTATGTGGCCAAAATGTTCAAACTGTTGTGTCTGTCATCACTCTCTAATGAATTGACTTACCTCCATTTAAATACTTATGTGTGACGAACAAATAAACGTTCAAATGGCGATAAAGTCCATTTATTAGACAGTGAAAACAGACACAAAAGTCTGGACAGCGAGTATATTCAGTAGAAATTAGCAGAAATATTTCTGCTAAAGACGATCGCTGTGTATGTGGCCAAAATATTCAAACTGTTGTGTCTGTTCTCACTCTCTAATGAATTGATTTACCTCCATTTAAATGCTTATGTGTGACGAACAAATAAACGTTCAAATGGCAATAAAGTCCATTTATTATACAGTGAAAACAGACACAAAAGTCTGGACATTTTGACCACTTGGACAGCGACTATATTCAGTAGAAATTAGCAGAAATATTTCTGCTAAAGACGATCGCTGTGTATGTGGCCAAAATATTCAAACTGTTGTGTCTGTTCTCACTCTCTAATGAATTGATTTACCTCCATTTAAATGCTTATGTGTGACGAACAAATAAACGTTCAAATGGCGATAAAGTCCATTTATTATACAGTGAAAACAGACACAAAAGTCTGGACATTTTGACCACTTGGACAGCGACTATATTCAGTAGAAATTAGCAGAAATATTTCTGCTAAAGACGATCGCTGTGTATGTGGCCAAAATATTCAAACTGTTGTGTCTGTTCTCACTCTCTAATGAATTGATTTACCTCCATTTAAATGCTTATGTGTGACGAACAAATAAACGTTCAAATGGCGATAAAGTCCATTTATTAGACAGTGAAAACAGACACAAAAGTCTGGACAGCGAGTATATTCAGTAGAAATTAGCAGAAATATTTCTGCTAAAGACGATCGCTGTGTATGTGGCCAAAATATTCAAACTGTTGTGTCTGTTCTCACTCTCTAATGAATTGGTTTACCTCCATTTAAATGCTTATGTGTGACGAACAAATAAACGTTCAAATGGCGATAAAGTCCATTTATTATACAGTGAAAACAGACACAAAAGTCTGGACATTTTGACCACTTGGACAGCGACTATATTCAGTAGAAATTAGCAGAAATATTTCTGCTAAAGACGATCGCTGTGTATCTGGCCAAAATATTCAAACTGTTGTGTCTGTTCTCACTCTCTAATGAATTGACTTACCTCCATTTAAATACTTATGTGTGACGAACAAATAAACGTTCAAATGGCGATAAAGTCCATTTATTATACAGTGAAAACAGACACAAAAGTCTGGACAGCGAGTATATTCAGTAGAAATTAGCAGAAATATTTCTGCTAAAGACGATCGCTGTGTATGTGGCCAAAATGTTCAAACTGTTGTGTCTGTCATCACTCTCTAATGAATTGACTTACCTCCATTTAAATACTTATGTATGACGAACAAATAAACGTTCAAAAGGCGATAAAGTCCATTTATTATACAGTGAAAACAGACACAAAAGTCTGGACAGCGTGTATATTCGGTAGAAATTAGCAGAAATATTTCTGCTAAAGACGATCGCTGTGTATGTGGCCAAAATATTCAAACTGTTGTGTCTGTCATCACTCTCTAATGAATTGATTTACCTCCATTTAAATGCTTATGTGTGACAAAGAAATAAACGTTCAAATGGCAATAAAGTCCATTTATTAGACAGTGAAAACAGACACAAAAGTCTGGACAGCGAGTATATTCAGTAGAAATTAGCAGAAATATTTCTGCTAAAGACGATCGCTGTGTATGTGGCCAAAATGTTCAAACTGTTGTGTCTGTCATCACTCTCTAATGAATTGACTTACTTCCATTTAAATACTTATGTGTGACGAACAAATAAACGTTCAAATGGCGATAAAGTCCATTTATTAGACAGTGAAAACAGACACAAAAGTCTCGACAGCGAGTATATTCAGTAGAAATTAGCAGAAATATTTCTGCTAAAGACGATCGCTGTGTATGTGGCCAAAATATTCAAACTGTTGTGTCTGTTCTCACTCTCTAATGAATTGATTTACCTCCATTTAAATGCTTATGTGTGACGAACAAATAAACGTTCAAATGGCGATAAAGTCCATTTATTATACAGTGAAAACAGACACAAAAGTCTGGATATTTTGACCACTTGGACAGCGACTATATTCAGTAGAAATTAGCAGAAATATTTCTGCTAAAGACGATCGCTGTGTATGTGGCCAAAATATTCAAACTGTTGTGTCTGTTCTCACTCTCTAATGAATTGATTTACCTCCATTTAAATGCTTATGTGTGACGAACAAATAAACGTTCAAATGGCGATAAAGTCCATTTATTATACAGTGAAAACAGACACAAAAGTCTGGACATTTTGACCACTTGAACAGCGACTATATTCAGTAGAAATTAGCAGAAATATTTCTGCTAAAGACGATCGCTGTGTATGTGGCCAAAATATTCAAACTGTTGTGTCTGTTCTCACTCTCTAATGAATTGATTTACCTCCATTTAAATGCTTATGTGTGACGAACAAATAAACGTTCAAATGGCGATAAAGTCCATTTATTATACAGTGAAAACAGACACAAAAGTCTGGACATTTTGACCACTTGGACAGCGACTATATTCAGTAGAAATTAGCAGAAATATTTCTGCTAAAGACGATCGCTGTGTATGTGGCCAAAATATTCAAACTGTTGTGTCTGTTCTCACTCTCTAATGAATTGACTTACTTCCATTTAAATGCTTATGTGTGATGAACAAATAAACGTTCAAATGGCGATAAAGTCCATTTATTATACAGTGAAAACAGACACAAAAGTCTGGACAGCGAGTATATTCAGTAGAAATTAGCAGAAATATTTCTGCTAAAGACGATCGCTGTGTATGTGGCCAAAATATTCAAACTGTTGTGTCTGTTCTCACTCTCTAATGACTTGACTTACCTCCATTTAAATGCTTATGTGTGATGAACAAATAAACGTTCAAATGGCGATAAAGTCCATTTATTATACAGTGAAAAAAGACACAAAAGTCTGGACAGCGAGTATATTCAGTAGAAATTAGCAGAAATATTTCTGCTAAAGACGATCGCTGTGTATCTGGCCAAAATGTTCAAACTGTTGTGTCTGTCATCACTCTCCAATGAATTGACTTACCTCCATTTAAATACTTATGTGTGACGAACAAATAAACGTTCAAATGGCGATAAAGTCCATTTATTAGACAGTGAAAACAGACACAAAAGTCTGGACAGCGAGTATATTCAGTAGAAATTAGCAGAAATATTTCTGCTAAAGACGATCGCTGTGTATGTGGCCAAAATATTCAAACTGTTGTGTCTGTTCTCACTCTCTAATGAATTGATTTACCTACATTTAAATGCTTATGTGTGACGAACAAATAAACGTTCAAATGGCGATAAAGTCCATTTATTATACAGTGAAAACAGACACAAAAGTCTGGACATTTTGACCACTTGGACAGCGACTATATTCAGTACAAATTAGCAGAAATATTTCTGCTAAAGACGATCGCTGTGTATCTGGCCAAAATATTCAAACTGTTGTGTCTGTTCTCACTCTCTAATGAATTGACTTACCTCCATTTAAATGCTTATGTGTGACGAACAAATAAACGTTCAAATGGCGATAAAGTCCATTTATTATACAGTGAAAACAGACACAAAAGTCTGGACAGCGAGTATATTCAGTAGAAATTAGCAGAAATATTTCTGCTAAAGACGATCGCTGTGTATGTGGCCAAAATGTTCAAACTGTTGTGTCTGTCATCACTCTCTAATAAATTGACTTACCTCCATTTAAATACTTATGTGTGACGAACAAATAAACGTTCAAATGGCGATAAAGTCCATTTATTATACAGTGAAAACAGACACAAAAGTCTGGACATTTTGACCACTTGGACAGCGACTATATTCAGTAGAAATTAGCAGAAATGTTTCTGCTAAAGACGATCGCTGTGTATCTGGCCAAAATATTCAAACTGTTGTGTCTGTCATCACTCTCTAATGAATTGACTTACCTCCATTTAAATACTTATGTGTGACGAACAAATAAACGTTCAAAAGGCGATAAAGTCCATTTATTAGACAGTGAAAACAGACACAAAAGTCTGGACATTTTGACCACTTGGACAGCGACTATATTCAGTAGAAATTAGTAGAAATATTTCTGCTAAAAACGATCGCTGTGTATGTGGCCAAAATATTCAAACTGTTGTGTCTGTTATCACTCTCTAATGAATTGACTTACCTCCATTTAAATGCTTATGTGTGACGAACAAATAAACTTTCAAATGGCGATAAAGTCCATTTATTAGACAGTGAAAACAGACACAAAAGTCTGGACATTTTGACCACTTGGACAGCGACTATATTCAGTAGAAATTAGCAGAAATATTTCTGCTACGATCGCTGTGTATGTGGCCAAAATATTGAAACTGTTATGTCTGTTCTCACTCTCTAATGATCTGATTTACCACAATTTAAATGCTAATATGTGACGAACAAATAAACGTTCAAATGGCGATAAAGTCCATTTAATAGACAGTGAAAACAGACACAAAAGTCTGGACATTTTGACCACTTGGCCAGCGACTATATTCAGCAGAAATTAGCAGAAGTATTTCTGCTAAAGACGATCACTGTATTTGAGGTCAAAATATTCAAACTGTTGTGTCTGTTTTCACTCTCTAATGAATTGACTTACCTCCATTTGAATGCTCATTCGTGGACCTTTACTTTTTTTTTACCAGGCAAAAGATTTAAACATTTGGAAACCGTAAAATGTCTGGAGAGCATAATCATATTTGAATATGTATTATTATAGTAGCCTATTTGAAATTTTTCAGAAGTCTTCTGATATTGGATAAGCTTTGGTTACTTTCTTGAGAAAGTTGAATAAGGATCAATTCTCTTCCGACTGCAATGAAGTCATGTGATAAAAATAATTTGTTTGCTTTGTGGACAGCTTTATTGACGCAGTCCGTAAATTACTATTTAATCAAACACCTTGTTTTTTTTTTCCCGAAAAGCGAGTAAAAAATCCCAGTTTTTGCTGGATTTCTTTATTTCAGTCCATCAGCTTATCCAAGAGCTAGTTGTATTTTGAATGAAAATCCAACAGTTTGTCTAGTGCGGGCAAATGTACACAATACATATATCATACTTTTTGTCTGTATCATCCAGGATAGAACAAGCACTACAATTGTTGACAGAAAACATATATCATTGGTTTGATGAAAATTTAATAGCTTTGAATGTAAAAAATCGTTTTTTATTGTGTTCTCCCGCATAGGCAAAACTGCCATACAGTGACAGAGCTTCAAACATGTAGGGATCCATATCCCTTCCACATGACCGACTTGTTCGATTCCTTGGGATATTTCTGGATGAAAACCTATCTTTCAAGCGGCATACTGAGTCGATGAGACTAAAGGTTTCTCGAGGCCTTGGAATTATTCGGAAGCTGAAGCGGGTTTTTCCTGTCTCTATTCTTTATCTATTATACTTCTCTCTTATTCACCCTTATTTATGTTACTGCTCGTCAGTGTGGATGTCTACATTTCCATCTTTACTTACACCTTTATATAATCTCCAACTGAAATCAGAAAAAGTCCTGAAGTCTACCACTCATATCTCTGTTGAACATTTGAAGATTAAAGATATTCATACATTACACCTCTCTTTCATTGCATTTCAATATTTCCGTTGATACCTTCCAACAAGCTTTTCTGGCCTACTTGAGCTTGTTAGAATTGTCAGTCCTTATGAAATTAAATAAAAAAAAACTAATTTTTTTAGCTGAAAGTAAGGAGCGACATTAAAACTTAAAACGAACAGAAATTACTCCGTATATGAAATGGGTTGTCCCCTCCACAATCCCTCGCTCTCTACGCTAAAGCTTTTAATTGTTTTAAAAAGTAGAATTGTGGCAAAAAGTCAAACTTTAGTGTAAAGAGCGAGGGATTGCGGAGTGGACAACCCATTTCATATACGGAGTAATTTCTGTTCGTTTTAAGTTTTAATGTCGCTCCTTACTTTCAGCTAAAAAAATTAGTTTTTTTTTAATTTAATTTCTGAACGTTTTTGAATTAATGCATGTTTGGTTTTGGCTCTCCGCACATAAATTATTAAAAT
Organism: Artemia franciscana; assembly: GCF_032884065.1. Classification (NCBI taxonomy): domain Eukaryota; kingdom Metazoa; phylum Arthropoda; class Branchiopoda; order Anostraca; family Artemiidae; genus Artemia; species Artemia franciscana. Next base: position 370,232 of record NW_027062617.1, read on the forward strand.
GAAATTTGTATATTAATTCTTTTTTTGGCTAAATGACTTTCTCTTAGTTTTGATCAGACGATTTTGAGAAATAAGGGGTGGAGAAGGAGGCCTAGTTGCCCTCCAATTTTTCGGTTACTTAAAAAGGCAACTAGAACTTTTAATTTTTAACGAACGTTTTTATTAGTAAAAAATACACGTAACTTAAGAATTAACTTACGTAACAAACTTTCATAACCGTATATTTTTATTATGTATACGAGGGGGTTTGTCCCTCGTTAATACTTCACTCTTTACACTAAATCGTAAGTTTTGTCCCAATTCTTTAAGAATGACCCCTGAATCAGAAAGGCCGTAGAATAAATAGTTGAAATTACTAAAAATACTTTAGCATAAAGAGCAAGGTATTTATCTCCTTCTAAATACCTCGCTCTTTATGCTAAAGAATTTTTAGAACCCCTCATATGCGTAATAATCTCTGTTCGTTTTAAGTTTCAATGCTACTTCTTCCTTTCATTTGAAGAAACGTTTTCATGTTTATTTTTCATTGTTTTCTTATAGTAATGCTAGAGAGTCCTGCGCCCTTTTCATTGAATTTTTCTTCCCCCTTGACAGATTCCTCCAAGGAAAGATCCTCCAACATAGCCCCCTCTCCTCAGTCCCACCCCCAAACAAAATAAAATCCTGCTGAAAACGTCTGTACACTTCCCAATAACCATTACTATATGTAAACACTGGTCAAAGTTTGTAACTTGCAGCCCCTCCCCCAAGGATTGTGGGGGAGTAAGTCATCCCCAAAAGACATAGTTATTATGGTTTTCGACTATGTCGAACAAAATGGCTATCTCAAAATTTTGATCCGTTGACCTTGGGAAAAAAATGAGCGTGGGAGGGGGCCTAGATGCCCTCCAATTTTTTGGTCACTTAAAAAGGGCACTAGAAGTTTTCATTTCCGTTAGAATGAGACATCTTGCGATATTCTAGGGCCACTTGGTCGATACGATGACCCCTGGGGAAAAAAAAAACAAAAACAAACAAATAAACACGCACCCGTGATTTGTCTTCTGGCAAAAAATACAAAATTCCACATTTTTGTAGATAGGAGCTTGAAACTTCTACAGTAGGGTTCTCTGATACGCTGAATCTGATGGTGTCATTTTCTTAAAAAAATTAAATGAAATTAAGATTTATATTGTTATTTATATTGTTTAATTATTTAGATTTAATTCAGTTAATTAATTACTTAGATTGAATTAAAATATTTAGACTTGGGTGTTGTGAGTCTTGGATCCTCGATGTATATTTTTTTTCTTTTTTTCTTTTATTGATTTTTTAAGTATCATTTTTTAAGTTGGAGGTGCGGAGATCAGATGTACTCGGGTGAGGATTGGTGAGTAGAATCTAAATATATTTTAAGCGTGAATGTATTTAACGAATGTTATTTATATTTTTTTTCAAATAATGGGCCATTGATCCCTTTGGGATAGCTTTGTTTGTAAATGGATTCATACTGATAATAAAAGGAACTTGAACACGGAAAATTCGGGCCCGGTACTTTTTCTAGGCTGGCACAATCTTGAATTTTAGTAGAATTTTAAATATTAGGAACATTGGTTGATTTGACAAAGCTCAAGAAAAGAAAATATGAAAATCTTCTCAAAGTTGAGGAGTTTTGATGCATATCCAAAAACGTTAGAAGATTTCCAAGTTCAAACATATGGTGGAGCTGCAAGTAAGCGATTGTGTCATGGTCTAGGGCAGGGGTGAACAATTGCTTGCTAGACAAACTTTCTTTAATAATAATAAAAGAAATGTTACAGTTAGATTAATTAAAATTGAAGGGTTTCACGTTCTCTTAGAAAGTAATTGTGTTAGGTGAAATAGTCATTAAGAAATAAATCTAGAATCTAATGGCCCAAATGCCCAGGGAAGGTGTTTTAAGCTACTAAGCCTATCTATAAATTTAGTGATAACATGGATAATGGTTTGGCTCCTCCAAAAGAAACTATAAAATTTTGAAAATAACTTAAAAAAATTATAAAACACTTAATTGGAATGTAGGATATCATTGTTTAAAGCATTCAGTTTCATCTGTTTCCCCCTTAATGTTCAAATATATAGGCCTTACCCAAACTGTAAATTCTTCATGAATAATGAGGGCTAACCACTAACATAGAACCAAATATTCAATTAATTACATAGAGGCTAGTTAGATTCACCACTTAATTCCCTTTTTATGTTCTTTCAAAATACAATAGTTGTTTCAGTTGCAAATCCAATTTAAGACCTCAATTGGGCCCTAAGATGACTCCTAATTCCATAGAAATCACTTAGACACAGTGCTTTTCACATTTAATAGTCTCTTTTTCATTGACATTAGTTTTGGAAAGCTTAATTTCCATCATTTCAGTTGGATATTAAGCTATTGCAACTCTTTTTTATTTTAATTTAAAGAAATACATTTACAAATCTTTAAAACTTTACAAGTCAGGACTAAGCAAAATTATAAGGCTCAGAACACCTCTCTTGCATTTTAGCAGTTGTTAAATATTGTTCACATATAGCTAAACATATAGTTAAAATATTATTCTTTTAGGTCATTTTTGTCCATGGGTCTATTTAGGTCAAATGGGTGAATTCTATGCTATTAGCCTATAAACAAAGTGGGTAGGACTGGTAAGACTTCATGGTAAGTCTATCCTTTTCTTTGTTTTTGCATAGATTTATTTGACCTTTAAGCAGGGAATGAGTTGGATGAATGTCCAATTGAATGGAGTTGAGTTTCATGTGGGTTCATATTAATGGAGCTTGAGTTGAACAAAAGTTCTCTTAAACAGTGGTTGAGTTGTATAAAAGTTTTGTTGCATGAGGTTTAGTTGCATGATCTTTAGTCAAATAAGATTAAGTTGCACAGGGCCTCACTTGCACAAGGGCAAATTGTACAGAGGTTCAGTTAAACAAGGTTCAGATGCAATGAAACTTGTTTATAGATCATAACCATCTATTTGTAATAAAGCAGAATTTTGTTTTTTAAGCCAAATTACTGCTAGTGCTTAGATATGCAGTTCAGTTTTAAGGCACCACTCACCAAGGAATTCATATGGCATGTTTACAACATACAAGGAAGTATTTACAGTCATAAAAAACTAAATATATCTTGAAAAACCTTAAAGAATAAATAAAACAAATAAACATAGTATCAGTTTATACACCTAGTACCAGAAGGGATAAAAGTGGAAAGATGGCTTTAATTGTAACTGCCATGTGTAGTCTCCAAAATCAATAAAAACTCAGTCAGCTTAATGTGGCATTTGTTTTTTCAGTATTTTTTCCTCTTTACTTCATATATAAACAAAAACAAAGTTTAGTAATTTTAATACATAATAAATTATCTTATTGCCTCTAAACACTATAAATAACTAACCTTGAACTACTATTGACATTTTTAATGCTTTAAACCATCCACAAACAGCTCTCTTATTTTCTTTTTAGTATTATAATTTTCATAACTAGGTGCACATCTCTTTTAACATCATCACTAATAAAATCAATTCTTCAAGCTGCAAATGTTTTCCTCTTAGTTTTGATAAAATTACATCCTTCTTGTATCACTAGAAATGATCCAATGTGCTTCATTTCCATCTTCCATCCCTTGCTCAGCACTCTTTTAACAGCATGTTGAGCCTCCAATGATGGATCAGTCATCAAATTAAAAAATAAATCTTTTTTTATATACACTACATGAAAGACATATTTTTTAAAATGATGTAACTTGGGGAAATAGGTCACTCATAGATCTTTTTTATATTTTAGACTTAAGACCATCTACCCAATTGCTTTTTTTTACTGCCATCATATGTATTTATTGCAAAATTGAATCAAACTATAGACCAATATCAAACACTTCAATTTTTTCCAGAGTTATGGAAAAACTAATTGTCAAGAGAATACAAAATTATTTTGAATCAAATCTTCTTTGGCATCCATCTCAACACGGTTTCCATAAAAAACGTTCATGTAATACACAGCTTTTGGAAGTAATTACTGACTTCCATAGGATGGCAGATGAAGGTCTCAGGTTTGATTGCATTTATATAGATTTTTCAAAGGCATTTGATAAAATTTCCATTCCACTTTTACTTCAAAAGTGTGAGGTATATCACCTTGGTGCCAGACTGTTGAATTGGATTGGTGATTATCTAACAGGCAGGACGCAGAAAGTGATTGTAGGTGATGCTTTGTCCTCTGCCGAGATAGTTTTAAGTGGCGTTCCACAAGGTAGTTGCCTTGGTCCAGTACTTTTCTGCCTTTTCATCAATGACTTGCCTCTTGTTGTCCACCATTCCAAAATTAAAATTTTTGCAGATGGTGTAAAGCTCTACTGCTCCTTGACAAATTCAGATGAAGCTTTGTTGCTTCAAAAAGACTTTGATGCAGTGCACAATTGGTGTAATGCTAACTCCATGTTTGTCAATGAAAATAAGTGTAGGGTCGTCTATTACTTCGGCAAAGTAGAACAAAGTTACCAATACCATCTTGCTGGACATTCAATCTTACCTGTTGAAAATGTCCGTGACCTTGGTGTTCATTTTGATTCTAGTCTTAGGTTTGACAAGCATGTCTCTGAAGTAACTTGTAAGGCAAACTATCAGCTATTATGTCTTAGACAGAATTTCCGTAAGTTTAATCTCTGTTCATTCATTGCCATTTATAAATCAACAGTTTGACCAATACTCGAATACAATTCGTCAGTATGTTATCCATTGAATAAAAATGACAGAGCAAGGGTTGAAAAAATTCAGCAAAGAGCAACTAAGCTTGTACCTTATTTGAAACATTTGCTGTATGAAAATAGACTGCACAGGCTAGGATTGTCAAGTCTTCAATTCTGAAGGGATAGGGCAGACATTATTAACACATTCTGTATAATCAAAGGCATTGATAATATAAGTACATCACAGTTCTTCACATTTAATGACACTAACAGGACCCGTTATCACCCACATAAATTGTACCCCTCACTTTCAAAAAGGAAAATAGGCCAACATTCATTTTACAGCAGGGTGTGGAAGCCATGGAATGACCTTCCACCTAAAACATTTATAACAGATGACATAAACAGATTCAAAACAAAACTAGCTGAAAAAAATTTTTGAAAGTAAATCATTTTTAAATAATTTATAGTATTATTTGTCAGTGTTTGTTGTAGTCGCTATTTTCATTGATTTGTGTGTGTGTATTATGTTGTCAGTATTGTCATAACTTCTGTTTATTATGTTTATTGCGACAAGCTTGAAAGCTTATCGTATTTGGTATTAATAAATAAATAAATAATGCAGTAAATGCATCACATTTACAATGTGATGAAACTGTGAGCATACATGTATCTGTTGCCCAGTTCACAAACTTTTGTATGTATGTTTTGCACATCAGTGTTCATGCTATGAGGGAAATGTCTAACTTCTTTTCAATCTGATTGTTAAGTCTTCAACAGCTCCAAAATCTTTACCATGTTTCTGCATTTGTTTTCTAACATTCTTGTCATAAACTTTTGCCATTTCAATCCAGAGTAGATTCTTCCAACATGGGCCTTTTAATCCCCATTGGAGCTATTGAATTCGTCAGAATATCTTTAGGTTTATCACCGCTCTCATTTCCACCAATGATTTTTACTTTTTTGTCACTCATTATTCCCATTTGCATGGGCAACTATGGCTTATCAAATTTATAAAAAAGGCAAATCAATTTAATTAGAATCAATGTATGTCTCTGTGGTTATAATCTGCTTTATTTTTGAATTTGTCATTTTGAAATCCCTGAAAACAGGGATTGATATAGGGAAAAAACTTGGGGTAGGGGGTTAATGTGACAGTAGTGTCAATGAGAAAAATCTTTGGGGGGGGGGGGGGGTAATGTGACAAAGGTACCAATAGTTGACCAAATTGACAAATTTATTGTAAAAAAAGAGTGCAAAAAAAGGAAAAAAACAGGGACAGAGGGCACCAGAAAAATCTTGGGGGAGGGGGAGGCAGGCCTCCCCTCACCTCCAGCCCCTGGATCCACTAGTGTGACATCATCATGACTTGGTTATTATTTATCAGCTTATTTCACTGACCAATATTAGCTTAATGGGTTAGTAATATTAGCAAAATGAATACATTAGACAACCAATAATCATAAGGCTCTGAAAGTTCTTGTTTAATAATTTATCAAGCATCTTATCACTTAAAAAGTTAAAAGTTCAAAGACTAAATGAAAGCTGAAGTAGATAATTTTTCTTTAAATCCAAGAAATTGTATCAGCTTAAACTCTAATTTTAGTTCTAGTGGTTAGTGCTACTGTTATGTTGGCTCTACTCTTTGTTAAAATCTAATAATTTCTATTAATGTATGCTTTAATTTTAGCTTCATTGGTTATTACTATTATTATCCTTGCTCAACTCTTTGTTGAAATCCAAAAACCTTTATTAAGGTGTATTCTAATTTTAGTTTCAGTTGTCAGTGCTATTGTGATGTTTACTCTACTTTTTGTGGAAATTCAGGAATTTACCTCAGTTCATCAACAAGAAGAGCTATTTGTTGACACAACAAGAGGTCAAAGAATGAAAATACATTTTGATGTCACTTTCCCAAAGATATCCTGCTCTTGTAAGTAGCTACTGATTATGTACTCTTTTAGTACTGTTGAATAAAAGCAGGACCAAATAACATCCACACAACTAATTCTAGATTATGTACAATTATGCATATAATTAATTATCTATATATAAAATGACTATATATATATATATATATATATATACATATATATATATATATATATATATATATATATATATATATATATATATATATATATATATATATATATATATATATATAGATATATTCTGTATTTATCTATAGATAGATATAATGCCTAGGAGCTCAGGTACCAGGACTTGACATGTCACAGCCTTGTATATATCTGACTATCTAATTAAGCATTCACGTAATCATTGTGTTATTCTTTAGTTTTAAGCCATGAGGTATCAAATTAGCAATTTCAATTGAACTGAAAGATTTTGGCATATCCATTTTTTTAGGAGTTGTTTTCTCCTCTGACTTGTTGTGATTCTCACTGTTGCTTTGCTTCTAACTGCAGATTTTGTTACAGTTTGAGGTGATCATCCCTGTTGCTTTTCTTCTAACTGCAGATTTTTTTGTCTATCATTTTCATTTGGGATTCATTGTGATGGCTGTTGTCACATGTAGATATCATGGGGAAAATTCTTTTTGTTCTTATAGGCCTAATTTTAGAAGAGAAAAAACAGCTAATTTGCCATGAAGATTGTTATATTCACTGTTAACTTGATTTCTATATCTAAATAACACATGAGAACGTATTTTTTGAATTACTACTCCTTTTTCCTCCCAAGGACACTGCAGAAATTTTGTTGTATTTAATTGAAGCTTTCAGAATTTGATCAGACAATGAAAAAGTGCACAAACAATGAAAATTACAGGCGTAAACATGAGTTTAATTGAAAATAGTAAAACAATTTTTCAATTATTGTTTATGCCCAGTTGTTGATAAACAAATCTGTTCTCGTGATTGTTGATTAACATTCTTTATGCAATTTGTTTGCCAGAAAAGACCCAAAGAACAGAGACCAAAGAGGCATTTCATTTAGCATTGCGGTGTTGTCATCATGTCGACATTTTAGTCTTTAGCATTTTATTTGTGCCTTTTTACGTCCACTTAAATAGTTTATCAGACATACCATTTTGGTACAGTTTCAAATATAACACTTTTAATGTTACCGTATATTATACTGAACCAACTGCAAGTTAACTAATTGATCTTAGTGCTCCTTATCCTTTCTTCAACACAAATAAACGATCATTTTTTATAAATAAATATCCGCAAATCACCTTCCATTTGAATTTGTTGCTTGAATTTATAATGTCTATGTTGACAAGGAAAACAAAGGGCTATTATTTTTCAAATGATCATAGTAACAAACTTCAAGGAAGGGCCCAAGAGGAATCAAAACTCTGAAAAAAAGAATTTTGATAACAATTAACACATCAAAACAATTGACTTTTTTTGCTGATTCTATATATATATATATATATATATATATATATATATATATATATATATATATATATATACATATATATATAATTCTTTAAGTTTAATGTTACTCATCAAATGTTACATGCCTGATAAGACTTGCCTGATTTTAGAAAACGGGGATAAAGACCCCCAAAGTAATCAGTGTGATCAGTGATCAAAGACCTCATTGATCCTAATGAAAATCACAATATCAGATTCAGCATATCAGAGAACCTTACTGTTGAGGTTTTAAGCTCCTATCTGCATTGATGTGAAATTTTATACTTTTTGCCAGAAGAAAGATCACAGGAGCGTATTTATTTGTCTGTTTGTTATTTTTTTTTCCTATGGATGATCGTATCAAACCAGTCGCAATAGAAAACATGGAGAGGGCTCACTCGGACATTACTTAAAAGTTTTAATACCCTTTTTAAGTGGCAAAAAGATTGGAGAGTGAATAGCCCCCATTCAGTGTCCCTTTCCCCTGAAAAGCATCTGCTTAGAATTTTGAGATAGCCATTTTGTTCTGCATAGTTGAAAGATCCAATAACTTTGGCTTTGGGGATTTCATGACCCTCAGCAGCTCCTGGGGAAAGGGATGTAAGTTATGCAATTTGCCCATTGTTTGGATATAGTGTTTGTTATTTGGGAATATAGATTTCGGGAGGCAATTTTCTATTGGGGGGGGGATTTTAGACGTGCAGAATTTTCCATTCAGGATTCCCCGACAAGATCTGAATAACCCTCGGAAATAAAAAAAAAACAGTTTTCCAAATGAAAGTAAGGTGCAACATTAAACATTTAAATGAACAGGAATTATTTTGTATATGACCAATACTCCCTTCTCCTCTACCCCTTGGTCTTTACACTAAAGTTTGACTTTTTCCCAATTCTTAAAGACGACTACTAAAACACAAGGGCTGTTGAACTGGATTAAGAAGCTTTTTAAAGCATTAAAAAACCTTAGCTGAAAGAGTGAGGAGTATGGAAGGAGACAGCCCCCCTATTATATGGAATAACTTCTGTTCATTTTAAGTGTTAATGTTGCTCCTTTAGTGTTGCTCCAAAGACTGCTCTAGGAGACGACGCGAAGTGAACATCATATCAACATTTGATAAGTCGAACGCTCGTGGTACTGACAGAGAATCAAAAAAACATAGAATTTCTTGTCGTGTTGACAAAGATGTGGATTCAAACTCGGCTTAAGAATATTAATAGAGGAGGACATGGCAGTACGAGACATAATTCGGTGGCTGTATTGATACTTTCTTTAATGACCCTGAATTTTTTGTATTTATGAAAGGCTTTGGATTAAAGGAAAGCAATTTCGTTTTTTAACATATATCAGTTTTCAAAATAGCTACGTAAGTTGGTGAAGTGGTCCAGCAATAAACAAAAAAGATATGGAAGTATGTGAGCTTTGATCTTCACAAGACAGTGGAAAATTTTTGGTTTCCTCGTTTTTAAGGTTTTCTCTTCTCAGTAATGATGTCTATTTTATGCCATAGAATATTGTGGAAAGAATTCGGTTTAGATTTACGAAAAGAGTCTTGATTGTGTTACAGGAGCAACACTAGTTTTCATTGTGATTCTTTATGTATTTTTCATTAGTTATATTAATTTATTTTATTTATTTAATTTATTAATATGTTGTAGTTTTCATTATGTTTTCATTATGTTTTAGTTGTTTCTACGAGCCATGTTTCTGCTACGAGTGGAAAGCTCCCTTCAAGCAGGCAATCTAACAGACAGTAGTTTTAAGCTTGAGTTAGAAGTTTTCTGAAAGGACTTCAGATATGCGAGTGCTTCCTGGTTCCATGACCAAAATATTTTCTTAGAACAATAAATAGTAAAATTTGAGGCCCAAAAAGAAGCATTTTTCCCCACGAGTACTTTCCCAATTTTCCAATGGATCCGACCCGTGGTCTCTACTTTTCCCCATTTCCTCATTTTTCCCGGTGCTATTGTCTACTCGTACTTTACAGTTGGATTTTTCCGTTTAGCTTGCTATTAGAGCTTTTGTCTTAGAGACTGAGGTATAGGAATGGCGTCACATGAACATCTGAAAATGTGATATTTCTCACAGCTAAAAAGTGGTGGTCCCTACTTTACCACCACCCCTCCGAATTCTCCAGATTTTTGTCATCTAATGTAGCGAATCCATACTGCTGGGAAGTCCAATATTAAACCACATTTATTTATTTTTAACCCGTCATACAGTACAAAAAAGGTGAACAAACTGAACAACTTGTACATTCATACAACTTTAAATATCACTATATAAAAAGAGGAAACCATGGATGAACACTATTTTTGCTATTATGTTTCGAAAAACGTTTTGATAGAACTATTGTTTGGTCGACCATATTATAATTGCGGATTGCTGCTGAATTTCGGATCCACGGGCGTATAGGAGTGCTGTTATTGATGTTAAAAGTAAAGATCGCCATCTAGTGGTGTCTAGGATTAATTTAAAGCTGAAATTTCGGAAGGGTAACTACATCCCAAGAAGTTATAATGTTGGTAGACTCCAGGATGAGGATTTGAGTGAGACTCTCCAGGAACAGTTGAATACTAAACTGGAGAGTTTACAATTTGACAGTATAGAAAATGGATGGAATAATTTTTGGAAAACAATTTGTGAAGTTGCTGATGATGTCTTAGGGAGAAAAATTAGGAAAGCAGCTAGGAATATTAGTGAAGCTTTACGTGTAATTGAGAGGAGAAGGGGCTTGTACAAGAGTTATCTGAGTGATAGATCATGTGAAAACAAGAGGAATGTGAAGAAAGTGGAGAAAGCATTAAAATATCAAACCGCGACATACCCTCTGATCAAGCCCTCGCGAAAATGAATCTATCTCCACTTAAAGTTCGGCTTGGACACCTAATTCTGCAATTTGGAAAATCTGTTCTAGCCAATACGAGCCACCAATCAGTACTACCCGAACCAGCCCCTTCCAATAGTCGAACTCGGCTACAAAATAAACTTCTGCCCCCTAAAATACGAACTAATCGTTACGCCAACTCATTTGTGCATTAGCATTAGGATGCAAATATTTTCTTGGACTGTTCAACATCCCCCACAACAAGCCCTGTTTGTTTCAATTTCACGCACCAAATAGCTCCGAAGGTATTGCTATTACGCCCTTTTGACAACCTGTACACAGACAGTGTGCAGTGATGTAAGTTCACCCTCTCCCCTCCAAAAAACCTTGAAAATTTTACCTTCATACCCTTAGGCACTCAAAATAGTAGTATTGGTATTACTGGTAGTGGTATTAATAGTAATAGCAGTAGTACTAGTAGCAGCAGTAGCCTAATATTAACGTATTGCCTTTACAAGTAGCTACAATTGAAGTAGTAGTTGAAGTAGTAGTAGTCGTAAATATAATAGTGATAGTAGTATTAATACCAGTGTGCACATATTGCTTTTTGGTCAGATGATCTTGCCCTTTTAGCTTTCTATGAAAGTTCCAACTTCATACCCAGATTAATTTTTGAGATACGCTCTTTTTACAGTGTACATGCACATAGGGTTTTTTCAAAATTGTAAATTTTTTCAAAATTGTAAATGGAGTAATGTGGTAGTAGTAGTAGTGGTTGTAGTTGTAGTAGTAGTGGTACCGTATAAATATTGCCTTTTTGATCATCTCCCTTATCATATCCTGCAAGTTCCAAATTAATATACCCAGTCATTCCTGAGTTACGCTCTTTTGACAGTCCGTATGCACTTAACGTGTTTTGATTTAGTTAAACACTCCTCTCTTCATTCTATGAAAGGCTCACCTGAATGCCCTTCACCTTTTTGGAAAGCGAGTTCAAACATGCATACCTTTCTCAATAGCATTACTGCCCTTGGCCTGAGGACTGTGGGAAGGTTGACATCCCCTAAGACATAATTACTGGACCTTTCAACAATGCTGAACAAAATAGCTTCCTTAATATTTTGATCGGATGTGTTTTGGGTAATGATAGGCTTTTGAGGGGAGGGGTTAGTTGCCCTCCATTCACTTTTGACTCATAAAAAGAGCACCAGAACTTCCGACTTACAATCAAATGAGCCCCACTCGATCCAAAGTTTATCCGATCACTCGTTCCATCGAAACCTTTTATGCAACAGGGCATAGCTTAAAATCCTTGTCCCTGGACTATGGTGGTTTGTTTCTACCCTGAAAGCGCTGTTATATGTTCTTTTGACTATTGTGAACACAATGTTTATATCACAATCTTGTTTCGAATGTGTTTAGGGAAAAGAGGGTGTCAGGGAGGGGGGCTAGTTTCCCTTAACCACTTTTAACTCTTAAAAGGGAAATAGAAATTCAACTTCCAATTGAAGGAGCCTCCTCTACACTTCAAACAACCACTCTTCCATAAAATCTTATATGCTCCCGGGGGATAACTTGCAACGCTTGCCCCCAGACTCTGGGGGGATTGTGTCAACCCCAATGGCCTTTTTAGGTGACCTTTGGACTGTTTTTCAACAAATCGCCATCTCAAAATTTCTGTTCGATGCATTTTGCAAAAGCAGGACGCAAGGGAGGGGGGACTGATCTGTCCTCCATTCACTTTCACTCGTAAAAAGGGCACTAGAACTTATGCTTTACAATCCAATGAGTCTCCTTTGAAATTTATACGACCACCCTGATATAAGAGCCTTATATATCCCCGGGGCATGACTTATAACCCTTGCCCTGATGGCTGTGGGGGGGGGGAGGGCATCCTCAAAGACATAATGACTGGACCTTTCAACTACTCTGAACAAAATGTCTATCTCAGAATTGCGACTGGATGTGTCTGGGGAAATTATGGGATATGGAGGGGGCTGGCTGGCTACCTTACTTTCGACTATTAAATAGGGCACTAGAGCTTTCAATTTCCAACGAATGAGTAACTTTTGATGATTCTATAGTAAATCCTTTTATACCAAGTGCCCTGGTCTAAAAAAAAATAAATAAAGAGTACATAAAATAAATAGTACATTGTGCCCATAACGCTCTTTACTTAGGCAGCGATTTTGCACTGCCTGAGAAAATACTAACGCCTTTTGATTTCTTTCTCTTTCTGAACCAATGTGCGAACGTTCCTTTTCAACTATTCGATCCAGAATTTAACGCTCTAAGAACGTGACTAATTTAATTCTATCCTTAAGGTAATACTCGAAGTATACTTAATATTTGACACACTGGCAATACTTAAAGATATAGTGGTATACTCAGCTAATTATTTTTATGTTTCTTTTGATTAGTTCAGGTATATTTCGGGAACCGAACGATTGCAACTATGGCCTATGCAACATTATACAGTCAAATACAAATTTATGCAGGTAGATTTGTGGCAAATATCTACATTTTCAAATAGTTTAGCCTCTCTGAAAGTGAATCAACACTTGATGACTTTTTTTTATGCTCTTTCCAAATTCAGTAATTGCTTCTGGGGGAATTACATTTTGAACCCTGTGGACTTGTGACCCAAAATAGAGAGACTCATGTGTCTTATTTTTAAAACTGCCATTAGACTGGTGGACCGTATTCGCCATTCTGATAGAGTATTATTCAAACAGATATGCCTGTGCTGCGCGAAGCGCGACACGCGCTGAAAGTTTTCGTGTATGGCACATTTTTTTTCCGAAAAATCCATTTTTAGAGCTTTGTTTGGTACAAATCAAGATTTTTACCTAGCAACACTGACCAAGACTGTTTGAAATAGTCTTTCCATTTAGTTTTACGCGTCTAATCATAATTATGATGTTAAAATAAAAACACAAGTCATTTATAAATTCTGTTTTTTTTTTTTGTCGACAGGCATGACTGTGGTGTGGTTTGGGAATTGAGAATTTTCTAATGTTCTTTGTCCATCACCCCTGTGTGAAGTGGACAATATTGACCACAGTCACCATATTCGATCGGGTTAATAAATGCCAAGTCAGGGGGAAAAGGAAAAACGTCAATGAAAATATCTTCTAAGCCCATCATAAATTAGTTTATACTATCTTCAATTTAGTCAGTGCTCACACAGACAATTCAAACTAACACGCCTACTGACTTCAGTTTATCCCCGTGATGTAAACAATTTGGACTTGTTTAAGACAGTGAAAAGTAGAGCAATATATATGAAAATAATACTAGCTTTTCCAAAGGGCACCGGTAATAGCCCTTCTTCGCTAGTCAATTTTTCTCCTGTTTCGGATCAGTATTGAGTAAAATAGAATTAAATAGGTTAAAAATTTTTGATAGGAGGAAAATTTCCAATTAAATTTAGACCATTTTGTAAGAAAAGTCTAAATAATATCATAATCCTTGCTTGGCGAATGGATAGTGTGAAACTTGGAGGAATCTGGGGAAGGTAAACAGGAAGGGTGTGCGAAAGCACAGGATGGCTGGCCCCCAACCCCCCATTGCACTTCCTGGCTGAAGGGCCAAGAAACGGAGATCAGCACCGCCGGTACAGACTGTAAAGTCTAATGCCGTATCCTTTACCTTTACCTTTAGTGTGAAACTAGCGAATCCCTTGATATAATTATACTGCGTTTTTAGTGTGAATTACAGTGTTAGACTTTTCGTAAAGTTGCCAGTCTCAAAGCGAACATATATGCACTATTAAAACTGTATTACATATAAATGATGAAGTCAACAGCCTCGTTTTTCTTCTGTTTCGCTAAGGATGGCAAATATACTATACAGTTCCGACCCCGACTTTAGACTGCTCAAACAATGGTCATAGGAGACTCCCGAAAACCTAGTCGGTCGAAATTTCCGAAGGACACAATTAGTCCTTGGTTCTTTGCTCTTTCCTCGCCGCCAATTCGAGAGTCCTTATTTGTTTCTTTTCTTCTGGTGACTAATATGATTAAGTCAAGGGTGTCATATGAACTGAGGTAGGGGAAGCAGAGTTAAATAGCTCACTGGGTCATTTTTTCTGAACCTATTACCAAGTCTCATACCTTGTAGTGCTAACATGTCCCTTGGAGTCAAGGGGACACAAAAACAGTTATCTACTAGATAACTACTTAGTAGTCTATTCGTTAGTCCGAGGCTGTCAGTCAAGTGCTGCCACTGAGGAAGCTTTGATCCTTGCTCCTTGTAACTTTCGCTGTACCACTGGTGATGACAACACTTCTCTCGCTGGCTCTCCAGCAAGAGGCATAAGAAAGGCAGTAAACAAAAAGTCAAAAATTTAGTACAGCTCAGTTCGTTTAATTACAAAATTATATAATTGATAACATCGATCCAAGTGGCTGCCCAAAGAAAGACATGAAAGCACTTGACACTGGGTGACCACATGCATAACAAACACTTGCCAAATAAGCAAAACTATCATAAAACAAACAAAAAAGGATATAAAACAACGAAATTACGATCAATCTATCTCATGAAGATTAAAACAAGTATGCAAAAAAGAATAATAATAGCTAAAAAGAAAAGAGAAAGTCAAATCAGTTTTGTTTTTCTTGTATTTCGTTGAAGATGGTGAGTATTCGACACGGTTCTGTTTCGGGTTAGAGGTGAAAAACATGTTTTTCTAGACAGCAAATTAGTGTTCAAAATCTGAAAAATCTTCTTATATATGCACTGATAAAAATACAATCAATGTGCCAGTGGTGTTGATAACTGGCGAGGCATCAGCCTGCTCTCGATTCCTGGCAAACTGTTGTCCCACATTATCCTGTCCCGAATACAACGTCACCTAGATGAATACCTGCGTGATGAACAGCATGGCTTCCGCCCAAACCGCTCTTGCACAGACCTGATATTTACCCTGCGAATGCTCACGGAGGAGAGCTGAGAGTGGCGCAATAAACTACATGATCTTCATAGGCTTCGAAAAAGTGTTCGACTAATTAGACCGCCAGTCTCTCTGGAAGCTCCTTCGCGACTATGGCATGCCCGACATCACAGTAAATCTCATCAAGGCGATGTATGAAGATACAACCTGTTGTGTTAAGACAGCAGAAGGAAATTTGCGTAAATTTCCCATCCTCTCCGGGGTGAAACAAAAGTGCGTGCTATCTCCGCTACTGTTCGTAGTCGTCATCGACTTCATATTGAGAAGTGTCGACTCAAGTGGGCTACGCCTAAATGATCGCCTGCTGAACGACATAGATTTTGCTGACGATATTGCCACCCTCGAAACCTGCAAATCACGGCTTCAATCGTTCTCACGGCTTACGAGCGTTCAACAAAAAGCAGAAGGTTTTGGACTCAATATCAACTCCAGTAAAACCAAAGGCACGGCAACTAGCGATTCACCTATGAACATCAAATGTAATGACAACGACGTGGAACAAGTGGTCCATTTCAAATATCTTGGCAGAACCATCGAGAACACGGGATCCACAGCCAAAGAAATCATCGCCTGAATTGAACAGGCTAGCAGCACTTCAACAGGCTCAAAAAAGTTTGGAGGTCGATTACTTTCTCTCTGTGGCTTAAACTCCGCCTGTTCAACAGCTCCTGCCCGTCCTCCTCTATGCATCTGAAACATGGCATCTCAACTAAGAACAAGTGAGGAGAATTCAGTCTTTTGGAAACATGTGCCTACGTAGACTTCTCGGCATCCACTTTACCCAGAAGGTAACGAACGAGCACATTAGAAACATCACAGTTCAACCGTTCCTCATCGGGACCATACGAAGGTGTAGATAGAGCTACCTCGGACATGTGCTGCGCTTGGATGGTTCCAGAATCCCCAAATCTACATTTTTCCGGTTACCTGAAGGCATCCGCCACAGAGGAAGACCCAAAAATAGACTCCGTCGTACCTACAACAACGACCTGCGGCACCTTCACGCCTCAATACAGCCTGAGTGGGAAGATGTCGTGGCAGCCGCAAATTTCAGAGACGACTGGAGACTCTTCTTCGACGCCCTGGGCACCTCTGGAGGCACAGGAGGATCTAAGGTCTAATGTTGATACATTTTTGTGCATACTATGTCATTTTTTTTACGTTTAAACCCACTCCCTTGTAATTCGAAATAAGTGTAATATATGTATGTATGTATATATTTCCAAAAAAAGCCATCGGGCCATAGAAAAAACAAAAACAAAAAAAAACAGAACATAAACATAACAAAACCAGTAAAGAAACACAAATAAATTAAAAAGAAAAACTTACTTATATATGAATCTTTACGATTTTTTTGTAGATCTCAGTGTAGATGCCATAGATGCATCGGGAAGTCAGAAATTTGGCCAAAAAAGCCATCGGGCCATAGAAAAAAAACAGAACCTAAACATAACAAAACCAATAAGAAAAACACAAATAAATTAAAAAGAAAAAACTTACTTATACATGAATCTTTACGATTTTTTTTGTAGATCTCAGTGTAGATGCCATAGATGTATCGGGAAGTCAGCAATTTGGCATTGATCACAATATTTTTAAGCAAAGTCTCAATTTGGACGGTGAGCCCTTAGAATTGGAACCAGAAAAGGAATTGGTTAATTTTGCATCAAATGCCACAAGTTTAGAAAGAAATAATACAGAGATAGCAGAAGTCAAATGTAGGTCTTGCTACGGAGCAGAAACAGAGGACCATAAGTAAGAGGGCTATTTTTTTTATTGAGTTTGCCAGATTGTCGAATTTTATAAAATAAAAAGTGTAGCAAAGGAATATAAATAGGCATTTTGGTCTTGATTAGACTCCTCTAATGACACGTGAACAGATTGATTTTTTTTGTGTATGTACGTTAACTTGTTTTTTTTATAGATGTGTTTTTGGTAAGATATTTGTTTTGGTGCATTTGAATCACGATTTATGCAAATGGTTTTCAAACTTAGTATTGACTGTTACTCTACGATAATTATGACATTCAGTAAACCTAGTGTTTTCATGCTAAATTTTTATTTATAAAAAGAAATTTAAGAAGCTCAAGGACTCTTAAGAAGGTCAAGTTTCGACATTGCCGTTTCCCATTCGGAACAAATGACGTCCCTCCTCGTTTTTGTATCAAATAAAGCCCTTTTGAAGGATATATGCCTATTATGAGATTTGGCTCATTGACCATTCTAAAGGCGGAAATTTAACAGGAAGAGAATAAGCTATAAAAATATGATTTTTGTATCATATAAGATATATTATATACAATATAATTTTTATAAATAATTTGTACATAAAATTATATAAATAATTTAAAAAATAAGAATAAAAATGAAAATACCTTGAAAAAGAAGAGATTAAAAACGAGACCCAGTTTGACAGCTGAGTTCCAGGCTTTCATTGCTATGTACTGGGATAAGAATAATAGTTTAGCTGTACGTGACTGCCTTAGACGTGGCAGTCATTCATTCTGATAAAGAAATTCTGTTGCAAAAGCTTTAATAAGGTATTGATATATAACTGCTTAGGAAAGGCTACTGACTGATTTTCAAGGTTATTGTCGGCTGTCAGTAGATTAGACTGTGGATAGAGGTAGTGACATTAAACATTTGACAGTTCACAGATTGACGGTAGATTTAAAGAAATACAAGGTGAGAAAAAGGGATAAATAAAGGAACTAAGTAAGTTTTACATTACGCTGACACATGACTAAGGGTATTTTCCTCTTTATACAATAGAACCAATTTTTTTCAATGTTCATTATTTTTCAAACATTTTCTTCAAAATATACCCTATAATTTGTTTCTCTTAAACTTTAGAAGCAAGGATGTTTTTTTTCAAATTTAGTATTTTCCCTTTCCTGCTTCCTGCTTTATTTTCTGCTTTGCTGCTGTAAAGCCTTACCGCTAGGAAGACTGAAGATAGGGGCTTTAGAATGTTATCTATGCTTTAAAATACTTTCAACTTCCTTGAGCCTTAATTTGGACCGAAATCAGTTCCTGTAATTTAAATTTAGTAGAACATGAACTTCCCGAATTAATAGAAAGCATCTCTTCTTCACTTTTGCAACGAGTGGAATGTTCCCTTCAAGCAGTTTTAAGCTAACAGTAGTTTTAAGCTGGAG
The DNA here is from genome assembly GCF_032884065.1 of Artemia franciscana. NCBI lineage: Eukaryota > Metazoa > Arthropoda > Branchiopoda > Anostraca > Artemiidae > Artemia > Artemia franciscana. The sequence goes on from NW_027062617.1 coordinate 389,251, forward strand.
TGAGAAGTTTTCTGAAAGGACTTAAGATATGCGAGTTCTTCCTGGTTCCATTGCCAAAATAATTTCTTAGAACAATAAATAGTAAAATTAAATAAAATTGCTTTCCCAATTTTCCCATGGGTCTGACCCGTGGTCCCTACTTTTTACCATTTTCCCGGAGCTTTTGTCTACTCGTACTTTACAGTTGGAACTTAAGGTTTAGTTTGCTGTTAAGAGTTTTATATTAGGGACTGAGGCATAGGAATGGCGTCACATAGGCATCCGAAAATTTGATATTTCTCGCAGCTAAAAAATGGTTGTCCCTCCTTTACCCCCGCCCCTCCAAATTTTCCAGATTCACCTCATTTAATTTAGCGAATCTGTAATGGTGGAAAGTCCAATATTAAACTACATTTATTTATTTTTAACTCGTCTTGCAATACATAAAAAGTACACAGAGACGGGGTACACACAGAAAATGACAGAAAACGAAATAAGGGAAAAGAAGATACATCACGACATTTTTCAGAACAGTTATTAAAGGACGTCTATAACACACTGAACAGCTTTTGCTTTTTAAATATCACTGTTTAAGAATGGGATACCATAGATTAAAACTAATTTTGCTCTATCAAAATTTTGCTATTATTCGGTCGACTATATTATAACTGCGGACTACTGCTGAATGCCCGGTCTACGTGGGTAACGTAGTGCTGTTAAGATGTCAAAAGTAAACATCACCATCTAATAGTGTCTATGATTAATTTAAAGCTGAAATTTCGGAAGGATAACTACCTTCCGGGAAGTTATGATGTTGGTAGACTCCAGAATGAGAATTTAAGAGAAATTTTCCAGGAACAGTTGAATACTAAACTGGAGAGTTTAAAATTTGATAATTTAGAAGATGAATGGAATGATTTTAGGAAAACAGTTTGTGAACTTGCTGATAATGTCTTTAGGAACGCAGATAGGAATAGTAGTGAAAAAGCTTTATGTTTAATTAAGAGAAGGGGCTTGGACAAAAGTTATCTGAGTAATAGATCATATGAAAGCAAGATGAATGAGAAGAAAGTGGAGAAAGTGTTAAAATATGGACTAAGAAGGTTCGAAGTGGAGGCTATTGATGAAATCGTCCAATATCTGGAAGATGCAGCTAGATGGCATAATAGTAAAATATTGTACTGGCACGTTAAGAAATTGAGAGGGAGTAATCGATCCGGACTTGTCACAGTTAAACATAGGAACGGGGCCACAATTATTGATACGGAAAGAGTTAAAGAGAGATGGGCAAAACATTTTTGAGAGTGTGCTAAACTGAGATAGAGTTGCAGGAAAAGATGTCAGGGTTTGCTGATGAAAATATGAAAAAGTTAGCGATACCTTGGGTTTGCACGAAGATATGTTTAGTGAGGAAGAATTATCGACAGTATTAAAAGGATTAAAAAACAATAAGGCCTCAGGTGCTGATAATGTGGCAAATGAGTTTCTTAAATATGGTGGCTCTGAAGTTAGAAATAAGCTACTGAAAACTATGAATGTTATTTTTGAGAAAGGGCCTAGCAATTTTAGGAAAACCCTAATTAAACCACTGTATAAGAAAGGTGATAAGAGTGAGTGTGGTAATTATCGGGGCATTAGTCTAATCTCTGTAGGTAGCAAATTATTTAGTAATATGAGACTTTTTAGACTGAGAGATCCTGTTTACAAAGTGATAGACAAAGAACTGTAGACAAAGAACAGTACGGTTTTAGAAAGGATGGGTGCCTTGTCGACGAAATTTTCACTCTTGGGGTTAATAACTGAGAACTGACTGAATTATCAAACACCTTTGGTCCTCAGTATTATAGATTATGAGCATGTATTCGGTTCTGTTGATAGAAATGCTTTAACGAAGTGTCGTACCAGACCAATACATTAAAGTGTTTAGTGCTATGTACGAGAATTACACTGCTACGTTTAAGATAGGAATTGAGGTTAGCAGCTAAAGTTCGTATTAACTCAGGAGTCAATCAGGGTTATGCTCTACCCCCAATTATATGGATAATTTTGATGGAATTTGTCTTAAGGAGCACAGAAAAGGCAATGGGAGAGTATGGAATCAAATGGGGAAAGAAAATTTTCCTGGACGCAGATTATGCTGATGATTTAAGCATCCTAGACGAAATTTTTAGCAAAATGGATTTACTTTTAGAGGTTTTGCGAGGTCAGGGTGCTAGACCAGGCTAGGAAATTTCTTTTAAGTAGACTAAATCTCTAAGGCTAGGAATAAGTGAGAATGAAAATCTGACGTTGGGTAACGAAAAGATTAATCAGGTCCAAAACGCAAGGGATAGGACGTTATCAGCGCTCACTAGTCATTTCAGTTACGTTTAAGAGAATTGGGAGCTATATTGGAGTTTTGAATGATTACTAGAGCTGATCCCTAGCTACAGTATCCTAGCTTCCCTTACCGTGGTAGTATTATTAGTAAAGACGGTGGGAGCAGTGAATATTTTCAAAGTAGATTAGCCTTTTCTCGGTATGTTTTTCACAGTTAAAAAAAGTTTGGAAGAATAGGAAGATAAGTCTACAAACCAAGATTAGAATATTGGAAGGTATAGTGAGGACAGTGGTCAAATATGGTTCTGAAGCATGGTTGCTCCGAAAAGCGGATGAAGATTTGCTAGATGTTTTCTAGAGAAATTGCCTATGGATTGTTCTGGGTACCCAACTGACTGACCGTATTTCAAATAGTAGGCTATACAAAAAATGCGGTTCAATCGTGCTTTCTAGGGCTATAATGAGAGAAAGGTTGAGATGGCTTGGGCACGTTCTACGGATGACGGATGACAGATTGCCGAAGATTATCTTTTGGCCAACCTTCAAGGGCTAAAGAGAGAGGAGGTTGTCCGAGGTTGGGGTGGGAGGGTGTTAGAAAGAAAAATTTAAGGGAAATTAGAACTTCCTGGGAGGATGTAAAGAGGGTCGCTTTGAATAAATTGTGATGGCAGTTGAGCGTGCGTAGCTCTGTTGGCCTCAGGTGGCTTGGTGCTGTGGTGAGTTTTTAGTAGTAGTGGTAATAGAGTTCACGTTTATCTGTTTGTGAAAAAAATCTTGTAAAATGGTGCTGTGTATAGAAAATGGGGTGATGCTGTTGAATTATACAGTTTAGCGAGGATTATTCGGTTGAAATGTTTTTAATTTCCGACAATTGAAGCATAAGACGCACTACAATTTTTTTCAAGGTGGAAAATTAGCATCAAATGGGTTTGTTTTAGGAATGGTCCGATCGGTAGACCAAGATAAGCAATATTTTCAAATGACTGTCCTGAAGAACATCCCGTTTTGACTGACGGGGTGGTATCCGAATTTTCCTAATTTTATAGAAGAACCTCAGGTTTTTTTAGAGTTAAATCCCAACTGTAGTTTAGAATATTCACTCCCAAGTATGCTGAGGTTTTCTGAGTAATGCTGAGAATGACAGACAAGTGTCAAGTTTGTTGCTGCCTCAATGCACGATGATATGCATTTTGATTGATCATCTAAGACAGCGTTGTTGACAAGAGTTCGCGAAGTGATAACACCTTAAAGCGTGCATTTATTAACAGAAACAAAACTATTCAGACAATTAGGTAGGTCACTGGGACAAGAAAGTCTATTTCTTGGAGCACCTTTTAGATTAGATGAAATGGAAACCGGTGATTATATGGATTTGTTATTTTCATGCGGATTTGGAGCCGAGAATATAAACTTCTTAAGATACGAATAACAGAAAGGGGAACACCTCTTCGTATGAAGGAGCGTGGCTCTAAAGTGTCAAATGCATGCCTAACATCGTGTGCTGTCAGAGCGAGGCTTCTTCTGTCAAATTCAACCTTGGTTAGAACATTAGCTTCAAGACTAAGGGCATCAACGTACCCTATTTAATGCTGAAAACCAAACTGGTATGCTGGAACCCTGCATTTCTCCTTTAACTCATCTACAAAAATTAGCTCAAACAGTTTACAGAATGTAGTAGAGATTGTTGAGCAATCCTATTTGTGACAAGAGCAAAGGGGTTCCATGGATAACATGAAATGTAAGTGCATTCCCTCCCTTTCTCCCCTTATTAGTACCTCCGTAAAAGTGGCTTTCCACTATATTTTTATAGCAGACAGAGTCGATTTAAAATATAAAAAATATCAATTTATTTGAAATTTACCATATGTTCTCAAAAACAGTTGTGAATATTTGCAAAGAAACATGAACCATAAATTTTTTATAGCTTTATTATTTTGAATATGCTTTATTTTTAGCTTGAATTGGGACCAACAATGTGTCTTTGTATACTCAAACTTGAAATTTTGCGCTAACTTCGGGGTAGAGGAAGGGATATAAAAAATTTCCTTAGTTGGGTTTTTTCAACTTTAGTATTTATTTATATATTATATATTTATATATATATATATATATTTATATTTATTTTATTATTTATATTTATTAGCAAAAACACCATATTTCTACCTGGTACCCTGTCTATTTGCTCCTGTAACTGTAAGTAAAATTCATCTGAGTCACTAGTATCTCCATCAGTTGGTTCAATGGGGGCATATACTACTATAACTGATACCCTAAACTTTTTAGTCATAAAATGAGCAATTAGTATTCTATTATTAATACCTTCCCAGCCTAAACAAGACTTAGCAGCTTCCTTATTCATCATGAGCCCTACTCCCTGTCTATGTACCCCATCCTTCCTTCCTGAGTAAACAAATTCTATGTCACCTAATTTCATGCTTTCTACCCCTGGGATATGAGTTTCTGAAACTCCTAATAAATCCAGTTCAAACCGTCTGAATTCGTCAGTCAAAATGTCGATGCGATAGTCATTTTTTAACGTCGTAACATTCCAAGTTCCAATTTTCATGTTCTTTAAATCTTTGAAATTATTTTGGCCTCAAGAAAAGCAGTGATCCCGGATACCAGTGCAGGATGGGGACCAACATATCTTCTCAAGTCTACACCGAAGCGCTTAAGCTGGCTTAGAACCGGACAGCAAGAAGTCCCTGGGACCTCCAGTAAGTTGGAGGCTTTGTGCAATCCTGGGCCCATCTTGGTCACAACATGGTTTTCAGCACTTGGCGATGCTCTTCTATCAACAAGAGTCGAAATCCTGCACAGACAGTCCCAAGCCTATTACCTCCGACTCATTATATATTCATGCCTACAAATATTATGCTACTACGGGGAGGCAGCCCATAGTAGATAAATTAGCTAGGAAGAGGTTTTTCAGCCCGAAAACGCCCATCAAAACAAACCAAGCCCAGAAAATTATCCAATAATCAGAATCCCGTACGAGTGCTGTGTTGTTTACTAGGCTATAATTTCCTCGAGGGGCGCCACTCCTCAAGTGGGAAAAATTGACCGCAAGTTTCCCAGTCTTGCAGGTACCCCGAAAGGGTCGAGGCAGCCCTTTACAGAGGCCGTTGTCCATAAATCTGGATCTTACGCCCTGCCGCAGTTGTCCTCCTATAGAGGATCCTCCCACGATGGTGTTCTGCTTCACCATGCAATTTAACCCATTACTGGGAGAAGGTTTGTAACTCATCTGACGCGTGAACACGGCAGTTGGCCCTGCTGAGTGTACATTTGAGGGGCCTTCTTCCTCCTCCACTCTATGCATTTGGGGAGACACCCCAATCATGGAGTGTCTCCCCTGCTTCCAATGAAATACATACGCCTCTGAAAATGCCAAAAGTTTTAAGTTTTAGGTTGCCTTTTAGTTTCTGACATAATCAACGGTATGCCAATAGTTGAGGCAATTACGTTCCTCTGAATGAAACGGTTTCAACTCCTTTTAAAGGAGTTCGAAAGGGATCTTAGGGGGATTGTTTTTGTTGTCAAAGGGTTTTGCCTTGCCACTGGTTTTTATAGATAAGTTGTGAGAATGCAAGGACTTAGGATAGTAATGAAACGAACAAAAACTAGAGAAAACTTTAGCCAGTGCACAAAATTTGGAAATGCATTTTTTTTTTTTTTTTTTTTTTTTTTTTTTTTTTTTTTTTTTTTTTTTTTACTCAAATCCCCAATCACATAAAATAGATCTCTGTAAGAGGCAGCTTCTTTCGTAATCAAAATTTACGACTTGGCATTTTTTACCGCACGAATCTATCTTAATATAATATATTTCTTGCTTAGAATACACGCAAATATGTGGATTATGCCCTTTGGTTAAATCTAGCTCTTTATCATTAGCCCATGTATAGCAAAAAAGAAGAAAAAAAAAGCTAGTATTTTTGCTTAGGTAGGTATATAATGCTTTATATAATATGCCTATCGAAATCAACTAAAATAGGTTTTTGGGGAGATCTCTTCTCTCTTATTTATTTTATTTTATCTAAGGTTCAAATCTTTTAATAGTTTTTTTTTTTATCAAAATTTCTGTTAAACTAATCTTGGGATAATGCGCGTCATTTCTCCTGGGGGGTCATATGTAATGTTGTCAGTGTACCATTCCTCAGCTTTTTGCTAGTAATAGTGATTTTAAAACGAGGTTTTTTCGTCAGGCCTACGACAAAACTAACTTACAGCTGCTTTTATTAATTTTTGTCATTTCCTGTAGCATTAAAAATAAATGGTGATACAACTCTGTCCTCCAGTTCACGCTGCGAATTTCTGAATTTACCTGCTTTTCTTCTTTGTGTTTTAGATGCTGTAATACCTGTGATGAAGTAAGAGATGCATATCAGCGAAAGGGTTGGAGGTTTGTGCCATCAACTGTCGATCAATGTAAAGATCAAGCTGAAGTGAGGAAAGCAGATAAAGCATTTAAAGAAGGCTGCCAAATTTATGGACATCTAGAAGTGAACAGGGTAATTCCGACTTATTTCTATGCTTAATTTTTCTAGTTCACATCACTCTCTTCACATTTCCTTTGATACTTCCCTTAAAATTTGAATTTTGTGTACAAGGAAGTATGGGATTGCAACACCAAGCCGTCCGAGGTCAAAACAGCTGTGCTTGCTACTCCCTCTGTTCAAAGCTTCCCTTTTTGCTCCTTCTTTGTCTTTAGCTTTCTTCCTATATCCTTTCTTATGTCATCTTCTTATCCATCCAGGAACGACCTAATGGGATAGGAGTAGGGATGGTGAAATTCTATACTGAAAAATCGTATAGTATTTTGGAGGTAGAGGCATGGAAAAACAAAATGGTACAAAGATTTTCATTAGCTGGTGCCTTGTTAACTAGCTTGTTAATTAGCTGGTGCTGCAATGAGCTCGCAGCTCATTGCAGCACTATACAGTGTGAGACCAACTCATGTGCTGCTCTTCCACTCTAATCTATTCAATTCCTTGCCCTATGCTCCCTCCTTTGAATTTAGTTTAGATCCTTTCTTGTGACCTTTTCCCACCCGTTCGGGGACGACCTAATGGGATGGGCATACAGATGCCGAAATTTTATATTGAATAATGGTATAGGGATTTTGGCTGTAGAGACGTGGGAAGACAAAATGGTATGGAGATTTTTCGAACAGAAAATCTGCTTCGTTAGCTGATCACAGCTCATTGCAGCATCAAGTCATGTGACCACCGATGCGTACGCTAATCCTCCAGCCTAATCTGCTCAAAACCTGAATAATTACTCCCTTCCATGAAGTTGCATTTTCTTAAAAGCCTTCCTTATGACCCCTCTCCGCTCGAATCGGGAATGACCTAATGGGACTCGAATATGGATTTTGTATCGAACACATGGCAACATTTTGTTCTGAATAGTGGTACAAAAATTCTGGGTGGCATAGAAACGGAAATACAAAACAGTATGGGGATTATGCCTTAGAACTTCTGTTTTACAAAGTCATAAATTTTTGTGTGAACTGAAATTTCTGAGTTAAATCTCTTATATTTGTAAAGACACCCATCGCATTGTTTCTTCATTATAGATAAGTTCAAATGGCAAAATAATATATTGATTCAGAGGAGCCATTTCAGTTTACTTTTAAGAGCCATAACTGAAGAAATTTTTTTTTATTTTTAAGAAAGTTTTCAGATGTTTTTCGGTTTTAACACAGTTTCGGATGAACTGCATACTTTGGGGTCCTTCCAACCCAACTTAATTCTGTCTTGCTGCAAATACAAAACCACCGATCTTTGTTTTAATTTGGAATCTGATAGTTTGAAACAAGTCCATTAAAGAACATACACAATTTTTTTTTTGCAAGCAAAATCGTTCCTATAAAGTTGTATGTCGTTCCTGTAATGTTTTCCAGTGTCTTTCCGCATGCTGAATTCTAGAATTACGATAAAAAAATTTATTCAAAAACAATGGTTAAAATTTTTCACGTTTTCAAACAGTTCATGGTAACAAACTGTAAATAAGAAGCGACTTGACCCAATAGTAACCGAAACTCTCAAAAAAGTAATTTTGAGAACAAATAATGCATCAAAAGAATGTTTTTTTATGCTAATTCCAAATGTATAAAACTTGTTAGGTTTAATACAAAAGCGACGAACCTGCGAAAGTTGGCTCGACTATCAAAAAAGGGGGAACAACCCGAAAAAGACAAGCGATCTCAATGAAAATCACACCATTAAGACTGTTGAGGTTTAAAGCTCTTATCTACCAAAATGTGAAATTTTCCTATTTTTTGCCAGAAGAAATATCATGCTTGCGTGTTTTCTTATTATTTTTTTTCCAGGGGTGTTCATATCAAACCAATGATCCCAGAAGATTGGCAAGGGCTCTATCAAACTAAAATTAGAAATATAATGCTTTTTTAAAGGAGAGTAATTACCGCTCTGCCATGCCCTTTTCCCCCCGTGAATATCTGATCAAAATTTTTGGTCCAATAATTAGGCCTCTGGGGATGACATGACCCCCCCCCCCCCCCCCACACCCACAACTCCTAAGGAAAGGGTTGTAAGTTATAGAATTTGCCCTTTGTTTTACATATAGTGTTTGTTATTGGGAAATATACGAATTTTTTCGGGAAAAATCTTATGTGGAGGTAGATTTTTCATGGGGTAATTTTCCACGCATGGGTTAGAGGATTTCCTTTCTTGGTTTGAAAAATGAATAAAAAACTTTTCAACTGACAATTAGGAGCAATATTAAAAATTAAAGCGAATACAAATTATTCCTTATATGAGAGGGGTTGCCGCCTCGTCAATTCCTTGCCCTTTACGCTAAAGTTTGACTTTTTTTTAGTTCTTTAAGAGCGAGTGCTAAAACACAAGGACTTTATGTTTGGAATAAGTAGCTTTTTAAAGCATTAAAAAATTAGCGTAACCACAAAAGGATCGAGGAGGGGGAAGCCCCCTCATATACAGAATTATTTCTGTTTGTTTAAGCTTTACTATTGCTCTTTACTTTCAGTGGTGAATACTTTTTTTTCAAACAGTTCGTAGTAACAAACTGTAAGCAAGGAGCAACGTGGCTCAATAGCAAGCGAAACTCTAAAAAACAGTATTTTGATTTCGATAGATAAATTCAAAGAACTGGCTTATTATTCTGATTCCAAATATATAAGTTTCATTAAGTTTTGTGTTCCGCACCAAACGCTACGATCCTAAGAAAATTTGCTTAATTTTCCAAAAAGGTGGGAAACACCCCTAAAAGTCAAAGAATTTTAATGTAAATCGCACTATCATAATCAAACAGTGGAATTTTACCCGGAATTTTTCTATGTCCATGTGTTTTTTTCACCAGGGGTAATGGTATCTACCCAATGGTCCTAGAATATCGGGAAAGGCCTCATTCTAACGGAAATTGAAAGTTCTATTGCCCTTTTTAAGTAACCAAAATATTGGAGGGTAACTAGGCCCCCTCCCCCACCCCTTTGTTTCCCAAAACTATCCGATCAAAATTCTGCGATAGCCATTTTGCTCACCATCGTTAAAAGGCCCTATAACTATGCCTTTGAATTTAACATGACTTCCCAAAGTCTAGGGGAAAGGTTTGTAAGTAATAAAATTTGTAAATTTTTCACGCATATTATTTGTTATTGGGAAGTATGCATACATTTTCGGGTGGGAGAAGAATTCTATGCTGGGGATTTTTCCACGGGAGAGTTTTCGTGGGGAGAGACCTTTCCAGGGGTAAAGATTGTCAGGGAAAATGTTACACTGGGGGAATTTGCCAGAATTCATATATAAAATTCTTTTTAAATGTCTTGCTTTCTCTTTTCCGTCTCAATTTTACGCGTGGAGTTATTACGGTTGTAAGATATTTCCGTGGGGAGGGGGATTTCCCCGTGGAGGTGGTGCCAGATTTCCGTGCATTATTTTAAAAAAGATCAGAAATGAAATAAAAAGAAACAAGCTTTTTCAGTTGAAAGTAAGGGGCAATGTTAAAACTTAAAACAAACAGAAATTATCACGTATATGAAGGGGGTTGCCCCCTCCTCAATTCCTCACTTTTTATGCTAAAGTTTGAATTTTTACTCCTATAACAAACAAGTATTGATCCAATAAGAGAGGCATACTTACTCCCGCCCTTTACCCATGCCGTTTAAACAGACACTTGGAAAACTATAGATTCTAAGACTATCTTAGCTCTATGACTATCTTAGTTTTTCTGCCCTAGGAATGATGCATGGACGGATAATAAATAGACTCAATCAGCTTATCTGTCTTGTTTTTTTCTGCAATTAGCCATGGCTTGATGCCCACGACTATTTGATTTTAATTCAAGGTCGTTTAGCTAGAACAATAAGAAGCTTTTTTTAAAATACTAAAAAGCTTTAGCGTAAAGAGTGAGGTGTTGAGGAGGGGGCAACCCACCTCATATACGTGATAATTCCTGTTCGTTTTAAGTTTTAATGTTTCTCCTAGCTTTCAATTAAAAAAACTTGTTTTTTTTTATTTGTTATATAATATACAAGCGTAAGTCATGAATCTATATGGTCCTTGAAACAAAAATTCTTTAAGAAGAATTGCACACACGTCGAAGTAGCCCAATGACCGTAGAGGTTAAATTACTTGTCAATAGTTAATAACACGAAGAAGGCTTAAACCCGAAAAATTAATTCTTGAGCAACGAAATTTAATTTACGATCGAATGCATTTTTAAAATTTTTCCTATTTTTATAGAGGAGTAGAAATAACGTTTTGAGCTCTTCATTATATCAACTTTGCGATGATCTAAAAGAAAAATTACACTCTTTAACTGAATAATTCCCGTTCAATTTGCCTATAAGCTACAGTTGCTTTCCAAGCAAATTGTTTTCATGTGTTACAATAATATTAGGACCTCAGTGATGGTCTGGAGAGCGGTCCTTTTCTAGATCTTCGAAACTTTTGGGAGTCTGATTAATAACCTTTAATAACACGTTGATCTTTCATAAACAAAGTTGTGTTCTGATGCTGTGGTTCAGTGTTTCCACTTATTTTGTCTTCTGATGCTGTAATTCAGTGTTTCCACTTACGCTCGATTTTCCCCAAAAGAAAATTCAGTTCTTCGAAATTTTCCGAAAATTAATTTTTCAAAAAATTGAGGATTTTTATTCGCGCTTTTGTCCTTGTATTGCGAATGTTAATTTTCGGGTAAATTTGGAGAAATCAATATTCATTGAGGGAACTCGTCCTAAAAAAAAGAGTAATTCCTACAGAATTGGGAAAACTCCAAAAAATTAGTGGAAACGTTTCCATAAATCCTTAGTAAATTCAGAATTCCTCGAAAAAGGAAAAAAATTCTTCAAGTCCTCGAAAAATTTGAGGACTCTGTGGTTCCCCATTCCTCGGGAAAATCCCTTCACCCCCTCCCTTATTTGGGAAAAACTCGAGGACTTATCATTTGTCAAGAAATTAAATGCTAGTGACGAATAGTTTCGCCTAATTAAATAAGGGGTTATCTTCTGATGATGCAATATAGCATTTTCACTATCTCTTGAATTTTTCTTTAGCAAAATAGGGCTCTTAGAAATCACCCGAAATAGAATATCAACCAAAATTGGCGATTTGTATTCGCGTTGATATTTGTGTATTTACGAAGTTTAATTTTCATGGAGATTTGGAGAAGCCAATTGTTCCTAGGGGAACTCCCTTCCCCGTCCCCTCATAAAATAGGGGAATCCTAAAATATTAGGGAAAACTAAAAAACGCGGTAACCCCCAAAATTCGAGGAAACCTCGAAAAATGGGAAGTAGTAGAATCGCTAATGATAAAAAACTGCACAACAACCTTTTTTCTGATAATTTTATATATATTTTTCTTTATAACATTAAAATTAAAATATTCTTATTTCAGGTGAGTGGAAGTTTTCATATCGCACCTGGAAGAAGCTTTGCTATTAGCGATGTACACGGTCAGTATTTTTATCATTTCTTAAGCCATTCTATCGTTTCATCATAATATTTTTTTTTTCATTTCTTAATATCACTGAATGTCATTACTTATTTCGGCCGTTTGTAGTCAAACAGTCGTGGTAACGAACTGTAAGTAAGGAGCGACCCGGCTCAATAGTTACCGAAACTCCAGAAAAAGGAATTTTTGATACCAATAGATACAACAAAAGAATTAGATTTTTGCGCTGACTTCAAATATATCAATTTCATCAAGTTTTGTCTTACCCATCAAAAGTTACGAGCCCAAGAATACTTGCCTTAATTTAAAAAAGGGGGAAACGCCCTCTAAAAGTCATAGAATCCTAATGAAAATCACACCATCAGATTCAGCGTATCAGAGAACATTACTGTAGAAGTTTAAAGCTCGTATCTACAAAAATGTGGAATTTTGTGTTTTTGCCAGAAGAAAGATCACGGATGGCTGTTTTTTTTTTCTTCCCAAGAGTGATCGTATCGACCCAGTAGTCCTAGAATATCACGAGAGGCTCATTCAAACGGAAATTAAAAATTCTAGTGTCTTTTTTAAGTGACCAAAAAATTAGAGGGCCACTAGGCCCCCTCCCACGCTCATATTTCTCAAATTTACCCGATCAAAATTTTGAGGTAGCCATTTTGTGCAGCATAGTCTAAAAATCTAATAAATATGTCTTTGAGTCCCCAGAGCCCCTGGGGAAAGGGCTGCAAGTTTTGAACTCTGCCCATTGTTTACATACATTGTATTGGTTATTGGAAAGTATACAGACGTTTTCAGGGAGAATTTTTCCTGGAGGGGGTGAGGTGGTAGGGGTTCAGGGGAAGAAGTTTACGTGGGAGGATCTTTCCATAGGGGAAGGTAATTTTCTATGAAGGGGAGGCCGGACTTTCCAGCAATATTTAAGAAACGACCAGAAATTAAATAAAAAAAAAAACAATTCTGTTAACTGAAAGTAAGGAGCAACATTAAAACTTGAAACAAGCAGAAATTATTACGTATATGAGGGAGTTCCCCTCCTCTACCCCGTCAATGCCTCATCCTTTACGCTATAGTTTTTTTTAGTACTTTCAAAAGACCTATTTATTCTAATTAAATCCTTGTGATTCAGGGGTCATTCTTAAAGAATTAGAACAAAATTCGAACTTTAGCGTATGGAGTAAGGTATTGGCGAGGGGGCACACCCCCTCATATACGTAACAATTTCTGTTCGTTTTAAGTTTTAATGTTGCGCCTTAATTTCATTTGAAAAAAAACTTGTTTTTTTTTATTTAATCAGTGCACGTATCTGTTTTCGACGCTTATTTACAAAGAGTCGAGGGCTTCTCCAGGATTTTTTTTGGGACAGAAGGGGGATACAAAAAAAACTATAAAAACACGTAAAAAATTTGTTTTATGCATTTTGTTGCGTTTTTACAAGTAGGACAAACTTTGTTCTGGGGGGGGGGGGGCTGGCAAACCTTGAACCACCACCCCACCAACCCCTGGTTACGGCCCTGCTACAAGTACCTTTGACTGTTCATAATTTATTTTTCATCTCACAGAAAGTCTATGCTAGTGACCTTGTATCTCGAATTACCAAAGCTGTAAAAACTGTTTCCTCTGTTTTGCAAACGTATGGCAAAGTAAATAGTAGGATTTAATCGTAACTGACGATAAAAACTACAACATTGCTTGCGTCTTAAAGTGGCATGATTAGCATTGTCTTAGGGGAATTGAAGTGCCTTTACCTATGATTTTAACTTGGGAGGGATGCCAATTGTGAGGGGGGGGGGGGTGAGAGGATACCTTTTTTTGTGTTTTCCTACTACTAATAATAATAATACTACTAGTAACAACTCACCGCAGCACCAAACCGCCTGAGGCCAACACAGCTACGCACGCTCCTCCTCCATCCCAATCTATTCAAAGCCTCCCTCTGTGCACCCTCCCTGGAAGTTACCTTTTCCTTTAAATCTTTCTTTATGACATCCTCCAACCCTAGACGAGGACGACCTGTTTTCTGTTTAGCCCTAGACGGTTGGCCGAAAAGGACAATCTTCGGCAATCTGTCATCCTTTATCCGCAGAACGTACCCTAGCCATCTCAACCTTTCCTTTTATTATAGCCCTAGAAAGCGGGATTGAACCAAACTTTTCGTATAGTCTACTGTTTGAAATACGGTCAGTCAGTTGGGTAGCAAGACCGATCCGTAGGCAATTTCTCTGGAAAACATCTAGTAAATCTGCATCCGCTTTTCGGAGCGCTCATGCTTCAGAGCCATATTCGGCCATTGTTTTCCAAACACTAAAAAATTGAAAAATCTCCCCTCCCGATTTAGAAATATAGATATTTATGTGTCTTCATAAAGAAAATCGAACAAAAAATGCCTGACCCCATCCCCTAAATTTTAGTGAGTCGTCACCCCTCGGTGTCAAGTTATTTTTGGACTAGAAGGAACTCAACTTCAAATTTAATAGAAGAAAAACAGTACAGTTTTTAAATTGAAAGTAAGGAGCAACATTAACACTTAAAACGAACAGAAGTTATTACATGTATGAAGGGGGTTGCCCTCTCCTCAGTACCTCGCTTTTTGCGCTTAAGTTTGACATTTTGTTCGAGTCGATTTCTTCGATGTATCGAATGTTATCACGGCTCTGTTTCTTAGGGTTTTGGTTACTATTGAGCCGCATCGCTCCTTACTTACATGAAATAAAAGAAACAAGTTTTTTTTAACTGCAAGTAAGGAGTGACATTAAAACTTAAAACGAAGAGAAATTATTCGGTATATGAAAGGGGTTGTCCCCTCCTCAATGTCCCGCTCTTTACGCTAAAGTTTGACTTTTTCTCACAACTGTACTTTTTTTAAACAATAGAAATTTTAGCGTAAAGAGCAGGGCATTGAGGAGGGGACAACCCCTATCATATAAAGAAGAATTTCTGTTCGTTTTAAGTTTTAATGTCGCTCCTTACTTGCAGTTAAAAAAAAACTTGTTTTCTTTATTCAATTTCTGAACGTTTTTGAATTAATGCATGTTTTAATGTTGGCTCTCCGCACATGAATAATTAAAACGAAATTTGTATATTATTTTTTTTGGCTAAATGGCTTTCTGATAGTTTTGATCGGACGATTTTGATAAAAAAGGGGGTGGCGGAGGAGGCCTAGTTGCCCTTCGATTTTTGGCTATTTAAAAGGCAACTAGAACTTTTTATTTTTTTATGAACGTTTTTATTAGTAATAAATACACGTAACTTACGTAACGAACTTCTATATTTGTATATTTTTACTATGTATGTGAATGGGTTCGCCCTCTCGTCAATACTCTTTACACTAAAGCTGGAATTTTGTCCCAATTCTTTAAGAATGACCCCTGAATCACAAAGGCCGTAGAATAAATAGTTGAAATTACTATAAATACTTTAGCGTAAAGAGCGAGGTATTGAGGAGGAGACGAACCCCCTTATATACGTAATATTTTTTTTCGTATTAAGCTTTTATGCTGCTCCTCACTTCCAGTTGAAAAAACTTTTTATTTTCTCGTTGTTTTTTAAATAATGCTGGAAAATCCTGCGTCCCTTTCATGAAAATTCTCTTCCCTCATGATAAATTCCTCCATGGAAAGGTCCTCCCAATTAACCTCATCCCCCCCAACGTGAAGAAGT
Source organism: Artemia franciscana (assembly GCF_032884065.1). NCBI lineage: Eukaryota > Metazoa > Arthropoda > Branchiopoda > Anostraca > Artemiidae > Artemia > Artemia franciscana. The sequence continues at coordinate 405,141 of NW_027062617.1, forward strand.
CCCCCTGAAAACGTCTGCACGCTTCTCAGTAACCATTACTATATGTAAACGATGGTCAAAGTTTGTAACTAGCAGCCCCTCTCCCGGGGAATGTGGGGGATTAAGTCGTCCCCAAAATAATTTTGATGAATTTTGATTTTGTGACTTTGGGAAAAAAATGAGCGTGGGAGACGGTCTAGGTGCCCTTCAATTTTTGGTCACTTTAAAAGGGCACTAGAACTTTTAATTTTCGTTAGAATGGGCCCTCTCGCGACATTGTAGGATGACTGGGTCGATTCGATCACCCTGGGTAAAAAACAAACATCAATGGGTAAACAAGCTATTGTCAGTTTAGGTGAAAGATTCTCAAAATGAATTTTCATATATAACTTTACCGGCATGTACGCAGGATTTTTTTTCGCTGGGGGTGAGGGGAGAGGGCGCAATAACAAAAAAGGATTTTATTTACTGGAATAAGATGTTGTAAGAAATTAGGCGAAAATTTAGAGCATCGAGGAGGGGTGGGTCCCGAGATACCTCCATCCCCTGGTTGCGTGCCTTTAACTATGGTAGTTTTGACGGAGTTCTTAAGACCCTCTAGTCTAGACGTGGCTTACACCATAAACAAAGACGTTGTATCAGTAGTTGTAGTAGTCAAGAGCAAGAATATGTGAAACTGATAAGAAAGGATTAGGCCTTTAGTTTAATTGAACTAAAAGCTACTATCCACTGAGAATGCAGCTGTACCAAACAGACTTAGAATATTTCAACACAAGTTTTATTCCACCTTGATTTCAGTTAATGTCCTACTTTATTTTGATCCAACTAGAAAGTTGTTGACAGTAGACTGGCTCTTTTATTTCATGTTCTTTCTGCATATTGTAAAATAGTTGCTGTGGTATATAGGGCTGTGTTATTATGCAGGATATAGCCTAATTGAAAAAAAAACATCCATGAAAATATATTTACTCGAGCCTTTTGGTAGAAGGACCTCTTTATCTTCTTCCCAACGCAAAGCAAAAGTAAAAAAAGAGACACAAGTAAATGGATAAGAGCATTTTTTATAAGCATAAACTAATATTGCTTCGTAGTGCTCTATTGCGTTGGTTGTTCTTTGTTCAAAGACAAACTTAAGTTTCGCTCTTATCAATTATGCATACTCTTTGGTCTTGACTCGAAGTAATACGATTGATTTCATCGTGATTGTTCATTTCCCCCTCTATCTACGCAATTGGAAATCCACACCATCCATTTAAATAAAAAAAAATGTCGATATCTTAACTAGTCAAATGTTTGTGAAATCTAGAATTCTGTATTTGGTTTACCAAAATCTGAACCTGGAAGAATCCGGTGCTTTGATCTGCTGCTCTCTTTCTACATCCATGTTTAGGTTTATTGAAAATGATGGTGTATTGGTTTCATTCAATTCGAACGAATCCCCTCCCAAGTTCCTATAACCACCCTTCTATGAGACGTAGCTAGGGAATTTTTGCCCTTTTCTGTCCTTTTGTCGGGCACGTTTTGGGGATAACAAATATATTTTTTCTATATTTTCTTCTGCTTCGGGTAGCACTCAGCCCATGGACTAAAGCATATAAGTTTTGAACTGATCGAATTTTTTTTCGCCCTATAACTGACGCTTTGGGAGGGGATATATCGGAAAACTTTATTATGTGCATTTAGTATCTATAGGCACAGGATCTTACGGTTGTAAATTTCACACTGATCAGGATTAGAACGTCTTTTGGCCGATTTCTGGGGAAAAATAATAGTCAGTTAATGTTTCATTTTCTGATTTCGCATTGGTTATTGCAACATTTTAAGTCCAGCCAAATATTTCAACCACAGACTTTCGGAGGTTTTTGGAATAAGAAGTCCTTTCAATTTTCTTTTATAGTTCCTTATAATTCGAAGTTCTAAGCCTCTACGACTTTTAGGGGGGGGGGGTCCCTCTTTTTTCGAAAATCAGGCAAACTTTTCAGGCTCATAAACTTTGATGGCTAAAACCAAACTTAATGAAACTTATATATTTGGAATTCAATTTTCAGTCATTTCAATTTTCCTTTATAGTTCCTTTCCACTATAAAGTGGAGCCAAAATATTCCAGCGTGTTATTTCTTTTTAGTTTTCGAGCATATATTCTAAGAGTTTTTGAAACTATGAAAGGAGCATGAAACCCCTCTTCCAATTTTTTATGTTGCCTCTGGGGTATCTGTGAATTTAAAGATGATTAGAGTATTGTTGTATATGGTCATGACGTGACAGTTAACTAAAATAGTAGGTTGTTTTTAAATTTTTATGGCTAATTGTAAATTTAAGGTTGTTTTAAAACTCTCTTGCCCTGGTATTGACGGTGTTATGGGGTTATTTCGATCAAGTGTTTAATGTATTATACATAGAAATAGAATGTTGTTTAGGTACACTTTTCATGCACTGAGATATCAATTCATGTCCTCGTAAACATTTATGTGTTTGACTTATTTTAATTATTTGTGGGGAGGTAAGTTTTGAGGTAACCTACATAATGCGGTGCTATTATGCCATACCATTTGATCCTTCCCTGCCAGGAGACATGATTGTTTTTTAAGCTCTGACATTGTAATGTGTGCTTTAGAATACTGGTTTGTATAGCCCTATTCAGCTAATGATAAAACTTATTATTACTCCTGCATAAGAATTAGGACTTAACAATGAACAAAAGTCACTATGCATTTAGATAAGAAATTCAAAGCAAATATACTTCATATATCTACCCTCCAATGTTTCTGACATTTGACATTAAATGGTAAATTTCCAGTACAACATAAGGATGAAAACGAATGCTTCACTTCATGCCTTTTCTTATGCTCTTTCATAGTTCAATAATCGTTTCTAGGGTAAATTCCATTTCAATCCATAAGGAGGCCACAAAAGGTAAAACAGTCTATAGTAACCAAAGGTTTACAAACATGTTTCTAAAAAAAATTGTCTAGTAAGAAAAAATTACCATTTGCAGCTGATTTACAAATAGTAATTATTATTTTCCATATTCTTAATAGTAAAGAATTATTTTGAATACAAATTTGTAGGAAAATTTAAAAAGAGCCTGAAAACTCCTGAAAATGATGTCACAGCAAAACTGGCATCATTATTGAGGGGTGTATAAAAACCAAACGAATAAATAAAAATTCAATATAAACAGTCCATTTTTATTATTCAATAAATATCAAATAGTACTCTAGTATTTATTTAGGAGGCTTTGGAGGGCACGGCAACATCATGCTTATTGGTAGTATATGTGTTCAATTTCGGTATGACTTCACATTTTGATATAATTTCTGTTCGTTTGGGTTTCATTTCATCATCTATAGATTTTATAATCACAAATATTGTTTTTACATGCATTACTTCCAGGTTTCTTACATGCATTAATTACTGCTTCGGTTTAATTTTTAATATCACTCTTTCCTTTTTGTTGAAAAACTTTTTTAACATCAGAAATAAATTTTGACAGTTTTCATCAATATATTTCCACTTGAAACACACCTTTCTGAAAATACTTCAAAAATGCACTATACTTCAAATATATTATGAAAATATTTGATAGATTATTTATTTTTGTTTTTATTTTATACATTTTACTCAGTTATATTTTTAAGCCTATTATAAATCACTGCTTTGTTCTATTTGTCCAAGTATTTTTGCAATTTCATTTATGTCTTTTTTATATACTCCTTGATTTTGAGGGAAATAAATAAACATGTAAACGTATACAGCCTATATATCCACCAATATATATATATATATATATATATATATATATATATATATATATATATATATATATATATATATATATATATATATGTATAATATATTCTGTAAAAGTTTACAAATATTCCCTAGAAAACTTCCACTAAGCAGTCTGAAAAAATTAACTAGTGCCATAATTATTTCCCTAGCATGTTGCATTGCTATAGTAAAGGTTTGATGTTCTTGGAACGGATATTTGTATGTGCTGGCCTCTATCTTTTTACGCAATTGAATACAATGATACATACAACATTTAAAAACAAAAGTATTTTTTTTTTTTAGTACATGATGTTCAGCCTTATCTATCCTCAGATTTCAACCTCACTCACAGAATTAACAAGCTATCATTTGGTGCAGCTATACCAGGGGCTATTAGTCCACTAGAAAACACAGAAATTACTGCTGCAACAGGTATGGAACAGCTTTCTTATATTTTTTTTTATATTTACTAAACAAAGTATCTATACAAAAATAAAACAGCAAGTCAATGTTAGCAACGTAAGCCAGTTCCAATTGCCATGAATGTACCGAAAGTACCACCACCTTGTATCATTACTTTTCCAACGCTATTTATTAGTTCTCGTCCTCTTATTCCATATCTGAAAAATAGTTTTGTCATTATATGCATCTTTTATAAACAAATAAAAGTTCAAATAGGAATAAAACCTTTAATTAGATAGTGAAAAACTAATACAAAAGTTCTTGATATATCACCACATACATCAGTGTTAATCATCAGCAGATAAACTTAAGTATTACAATTAAAACAAACTAAATTCATACAAAATAAAATAATTACTTCTGGGTCATAGATGATGTCCAGTTGATTAACAGGATTCGCTCAAGTCTTGAGTTCTTTAATATTGCCTACATGTAAGTTGAATTTTTAATGAAGGTGGCAAAAACTTCTTCTTCTAATTGCAAACAAATGTTTAGTTGTCATAAAAAGACAGTGTGGTCTTCAAAAAATACTTCCTATGTATTTTTTTTTTACATTTACATGTTTATTTGCACATTGCCTTGCCCTTCATGATTTTTATGAAAATGCATTAAAAATGTGCAAAATATTATAATAAGAGAGTTCCAGTTCTGAAAATTACAGAGAGGTATATAGACTATCATCAAGTCCTTTCACCTCTTTGACTCCTTCATCAGAAAAACTAGCCACTGGAAGCACTATTATCCTCCAGTCAGTAAACAATGAGTACACACTACTTTATACATTAATACATTATTATTGATCGTGGGAAGTGTGGGTACCTGTGAGTGAAAAATAAAGAAATTTTTAAAATTGAAAAATAATACGAAAAAGTTTGAATATATTATTGTATAATATTGCGTGATATATATATATATATATATATATATATATATATATATATATATATATATATATATATATATATATATATATATATATATATATATATATATATATATATATATATATAATGTTATATTATACAATATATTATAATAAGAGAGTGAAAATAAAATAAACTTTTTAAATTCAAAAATAGTAGCAAAGGTTTGAATATATTGTTGTCACATCCAGAAGGTTTTATAAACAGAAAAAAAAAACAAGTAGCCTAAACAAAACATATGATAATAAGACAAAACAGGCACTATACGAAAAAAAGCAGAGAAATGAAAGAAAAACTCACATTTAAACAAAAACCCAATGGCGTAATGATATGGTAGCAGAAACAATTGATGCTTAACCAAATGGTGTAAAGCACCAATGCACAAACAATACAGCAACGCTGAATTTTGCTATATTGTTTGTTGCATCAAATGTTTGGAGGTAAGTAGCAAATTTAGGAGCTTGGAAACAGCTTTCCAGGGTTCAACCTTGACCTGCAAGTCCATTCCAGAATATTTTGTTGACCTGAGCCAACTTATCACAAAGCCTCTCAACCAAGGATGATGTCAGAAATGAAGCTCGTTAAATTCCCAATCAGTAAGTAAATTAAATGGAAAATTGGAATATACTGGAGGTTTTGTAAAGGTTCCAACTAAAAACCCCTATATGTGTGTCTGTATAAACCATACACAAAATGTCTAGGCATCTGTAACTACAATATTAACTGCAAAGCAATCAATTCTACAGTGTGCCAAGAAAAGCTTCTTGTCTCACTCTTGGCCATTTTTCATGGAGATTTTTTTCCATTGTGTTTAACAACCCTGTTTCTCATTGGGATGTTTCAGAACGAACTGCTGCTTCAAAAGTATGTGTAATGACTAACTTGATGTAATCCACACCAGCTAGTGTTAACCTGAGTTTTTCTTCAAGTCCCCCCCCCCATCTTTTAGTCTGGTTCCTGTTACTTGGTTAGTTTGCATTTTCCTCCTCCATTCCAAACCTCGATTTCTTTCCTCCATCTCTCTGTGCTGTTTATCTCCTCTTCTCCCATTCCTCTCTCTTATTTAATTTTATCAATCTTATGTTATCTATGATTTTTCTTTGATTATTATTCTGCCTCTAAGTGGTTTGAAAGACATAGCAGTGTTTTTCACTCCAATGGCTCCTCCCCCTCTACTGAAGACCTATTTTCCTCCCCAAGCATTATTAATAAAATTCCGTTGCAGATATAGAATTGGTAACAAACACAAATTTGTAACTAACAGTTTTCAGTAATGTATGAATTGGGGAGGACATTTTAAAATGGAACCTTCAATTGTGAATAAAGATTTAAAATAATATTTTAAATTTTTAAGCAAATGGGACAATGCAATACAATCCTAAAACCTAAATTTTGTTTGCAGTTATTTCTTAAATCAAAAATTTTTAAAAGTTTTGTTATTATTCTTCAGATTATTTTTTTTTCAACAAAAATCAATCAAATGTTTTTGAATGTTAATCATCAATAACAATGTTGTCAACAATGTTGCAAAGAATTTTCTTTCTGGATGATGTACATACAATTAAAGTGTGGATAAAATGCATTGATAGTGTTGTATACTCATGCTTCCTAAGAATTGGGACTGTGAGGTGTAGATAGAGCTGGTTTAAGAACCAGTGAAATTTGGCCATTTCCCAATGCAAGTAAAAATTCAAGATATCAAGAGCTCCCACCTCTACCCTCTCCACCTTCAAAGTCTGTAAAGATCATGTGACAGCAGGTTTTTTTACGTCCCTACATTATTGTTATTTTTAATTTATGACTCATTTTCTTATAAACTTTAGAAGATTACAAGTAGGGTAGAAGGTTGAAAATACCTTTTCAGACTCATACTTGAGTTGTAGCTTAGTCTTTCTTAAGTTTCTATTGGTCTAGCACAAAATTAAACAATGTTCATGGAAAGACAGTGTTGTAGAAAGGTTATGAGTACTTGCAAGCATCTTCCTGGAACATATTTGGGTTGTAGTTCTATTGCCCCAAGTCTTATTTACCTATCTCAACAACTTTAAAAGATAGCAAAAAGGCATAAACTGCATGTGAACTTTTTCGTTTTGTGGTGAATCTGCTACTAATGCATTGTTTAGTGACTATATAGAACCAAAAATAGAAGCTCAGTATAGAACCAAAGGACTATACTACAGTACTTTGGTTCTTGGTTATCATGATTTGGGCTGAATTCTAAGCCAGATTTGAATTTTAAAATTATGACATATTTTTACAGAATCATTAAAAAATATTAAAGTTGGGAAGAAATGTATGTAGGAGCTTCAATACACCTTCCCAGTCCTAGTTTAGCCTTTTGAACAATTAATGAGTTGCATTGACTTGGCACAAATGAAGTTTGTAGGATTAGATCTGGAGCCTAAACAACACCCTTTGAAGCATTTATTTTTCACTCTTTCCCCACTAATCTTTGATGGGTTTGGAAAACTTTTTTTTTATATAAGCAATAGAATTACACCAAAATGAGGCACAATGAATGTTTTTTGAGCCTCATGCCTGTGCTAAATCTTGATTGATAAGGTTTTAAAGAATTTATGAAAATCTTTCTTAAATCTGAAGGAAAGTTGTAACATAGCTTAAAATTCCTTCTCAAATCATTTGAATTACCTAGAATCAAAGAAAAGTAGACTCCAACCAAAATTAAGGATATAATTTTTTTGGCCAAAGTCAAGACAGGTAAGGGAAACAGACAACTACTTTCCACTGTAGACAAAATTGATTTACATAATTAGTGATAAAAATTGTATGACTGTGTTTTGGACAACTGTATAGCTTATAACAATCAAGTGAGAACTTAATTATTTGTCAACTTTTTTTTAATCATCTTAATTTGATTGATTAATTCTTTGTTTGTGAATTAATAATAAATATAAACATACTATTAAACTCTCCATTTAATGTTTTTTTCTAAATATAATAATTGCTGCCATCACAATTTAGTTCTAATAAGGCCAAATATATCCCTAGACACTGTACCAAGGATAAAATCAATTAACTGAGCAATTGCAATTTAAGGATTAAGGTATGATATGCTCCAGATCTATTGATGGCACAATGGCCATCACATTAATGTTTCAGTTACTGGTAACAAGGCTGCTGTCCAACCATGCAGCAGGAGGAATCAACCCCTTGCCCTGTACACCTGAGCAGACCATCAATCCTCTATGCTATATAGGGCTGCGTAATTGCATGCAATTGTGCTCTTTAATTACATTATCATTAGTTTTATAAGAAGAGAAAAAATTATAATTGACTGTTTCTTGCAATCAATTTATTAATTATGCTGGCATAAAATGATCAACTCTTGAGATGTTGTTGATTATGGTTGTGCTTTGATGCTGGTTTTCCTGCAACCCCAGTTAACCTGAAGAGAATGTACATATGTACTACATTATTTGAAAATTTCTCAAGGGTATTTCAGAATTCAGACTATTAAGCAACAAAACCTGATTGACCTTTTATGCATCTAGATCAACCATCATAATCTCATCCTTTTTAATACTAAATTTATATTGTTTTACATTTCAAAGTAAAGAACCAATCTTTGTAAATTTTGGAGTGTATTTTCTAAGGAACACTAAGTGAGGCACATGTATTGTGACTTTTTTACTTATTTAAATGAAATACTTTAATTAATTAAATTGAAAAGAAGTTTCAGCAAACTGTCATTGTTTTTATTTTTAAATACAGTTACAAGTAATTGAATTGTTTCTGCTTAAATATGGCAAGTTTAATTTCTAAATTGGCCAATTCTGTGAAACCTTCAGCTGCACATCTCTGCTTTGTGTGAAAATTTGTTAATTTTGTGGTTTTGCCATTACCTCTTGTGGTTATTTCTTATTAATGGCTATTAAAGTGAATTTGCAATGAAAATGAGTGTTATATGGGAATCTAGGACAAAATCCTGATTCTAAAGGTGTCTATTTTTTAGCTATCTTTATGATCAGTTATTCAAAAAACTGGTAAAATGCCAGAATAATGGCTCTCCAGAAGGTGACATGCTAGAACAAGAAGTGACATTTTTAGATTTAAAATTGCCCTCTTTTATTGTAAAACTTGCAGTTATGTTGAATATTGGGGAAAAAAAAAATACAATTTTAAATAAGTTAGAAGTTTGAACAATAATAGAAAGAAACATGATATTCTGATGAATAAAAATATACTGTATATTATAAAATAGGAACTTTATGGTTTTAGGGGGTTTTTATTTGATTTCCTCAGCATCTTAAGGTAATATATAGAACCATCAGGGATGAATTATAAGAAATGCAATTTCAACCATAAAAAAGAGCATAGGTCTACACTTAGTAATCCAAAAATGGCTTTTTGTTAGCATGTCTCCTTCTTGACAACTGCCATTCTTTAAATTTCCCAAAATATATATTGGGAAGAGTAATGATTGGGGAATTAAATAGCACTGTTCTTTTGTAGTTATTTTGTTTTCTTCAGATGAGATGGTATTAGTATCCAGTTAGGCCTACTCAGAAGAAAACACTATAAAGTCTGAAAACAACTTTGTATGATAAACCCCCTACTGCTATAGTTGTTCATTCATTGATGCATTATAGAACCAGTTTTTTGGTTAGTTCTTTCAGCTTAGTATGAGACAAGACAAAGAGAAGTGACAGAATAGATGGAAAAATATATAATTTGGGCTATATATTTGCACATTAGGGGATGAGAGTAATGTATTTGGAAAGTATGAAGTTAGAAAACAATTCTTACTGCATAACATGCAGAATAATGTACCTAACACATTAGGCATGCAGATCCAATATACTTTACCCCCACTACCACCTGTAATGTGCAAATATATAGCTGAAATTTATTTCTAAAGTACTATATTTTATCTTACTTTGATACATTTTATTAGGGTGAGCATTAGAGAAACATATTAGAAGAATTAGATGGGATACATCATACAAGTACCATACAATGTTTCTGACCTTTCTGAATAAAGTGAACCACATTTCTGACCTATGAATAAAGTGACCATGATACTTAATCCCTTTTTATCCTATTTCTGAACATAGTAATTGCTTTTGCTGTAAATCCAATTTTAAACCACTTTTGATCCTTGAAAATGATCTTTTATAAAAGGGCCATGATAAATTTTTTCTATAGTTTTTGGGTATAGAAAAGGGTTACAATAATGGTTTCAAACTTACTAGCCTATTTGATTATACATCCATTTTGTAAAAGTAATAGAACTCACAAACATTGATTTGTCACAATTGAGTTGGAATATAAAATTTGAAAACAATTCTGCCACATTTTCTTCTTATTCTCCTAGGCTGCTTGAAAACTGCTGTTTCAACTAAATATCAAAAGATATAGTAAAATTCTAGTTGATTGACTTTTGGCTATCTCAGAAAGGGGCTAGGTTAGGAAAATGAAACTTTCAGGGATGAGTCTAAAGACTAAAGTATGTCCCAGGAAGGTATTTTGAAGTACCCACCTCTACTCCTCCCTCTAGAGGGCCCTGACCTTTAAAAATATTTGTGTTATTAAAGTGAAACCTTGCAAAATAGATCTTCTGCTTGAATGAAGTACAACAAAATTGTTTTCAGCTTCACAACTTTGCTCAATCCCAATTTATAAGGTTTTAAAGATATGGAAATACCTTTCCTAAATTTTGGAAAAAACTTTGATATGGCTCAGAATTCTACTCAAATAATAGGAATTGCATTTTTAGAACTAAAGGCAGAAAAAAGGCAACTGGTAATTGGAAATTAAGGTAAAATTTTTTGTCAAAATTTCAATAGGTATCAATAGGTATAGACCTGTCATGTAGGCCTAGGCAAATTTCAGGGCCCTCTAGAGGGAGGAGTGAAGTTGGGTACTTCAAAATACCTTCCTGGGACATACTTTATCCTTTAGACCCATCCCTGGAAGTTTCATTTCCTAACCTAACCCCTTTCCAAGATAGCCAAAAGTCAATCAACTAGAATTTTACCAAAGATATCAAAGCTGATAGAAGAAACATAGCAGATGGAAAATGGCAAACAATTTTTGACTTTTTTTCTACTTAACCATGGCAGATCAATGCTTGTATATTATATAACTTTTACAAAATGGATTTAGCCTATAATGAAATAGTAAGTTTGAAACCAATGTTGTAGCCTAACCCTTTTTATGCCCAAAACTATATTTTGATTATCATTTTCAAGAGTCCAAAAAGAGCTTAAATATGAATTTGCAACTAAAGCATTTATTATATTTAGAAAGAGCATAAAAAAGGCAATGAATGGTATGTTTTCTTTATTTGTAGGTCAGAAATGTGAATTCTATATTTGATAGAATTTTATCAAAGCGTTTATTTTGGAGTTTTTCCAGAAATCTAGGCCTAGTATAATAGCCTAAAGTTGGTCACAGGCCTAATCAGTCACCTTAAGGCTGAGAAACCTCCAAAGAGTGCACCTGATGCCATACCAACACAAAACCCAAGTGTGAAGCCCATTTTCATTTTGTCGAAACAGCTGGGGCCTTGCTGATAACCTGAAACTGGTACTGGCATTATAGCTCTAATTGAAAACGAGGAACAAGAAAATGATCAAGAAAAATTTCTATGTCAGTAAGCGCTCACACTGTTGCCATATAATGGGCGAAAAATAACTGAACTCGATGAAAAGCATTTCACATGAAATTCGGCTTAAAGGCTCACTGAATGCATTTCTAGTCCGATCACAGACATGTTCATAGAGATAGAAAACAAGAAAAGAGGCTTGGTTCTTAAAAAAAAGATTTGGTTATATTTTACCGATAACCCGGAGTGATTATGTGTATGTGTGTATGCATGTATTTCCAAAAAAAATCCATCGGCCGTTGGAAAAAAAACAACAACATAAATATAACAAAACCAACAAAAACACAAATAAATTAAAAAGAAAAACGTACTGATATATGAATCGTCACGAAATTATTTTTAAAGAGATATATATTTCACGATGTATCAGCCCTTCGTCAACATGCTTGGCCAACATGCTTGGCCAGATTCCTTAATGTCATTTTAGCTCGTGATCCTACAATACCTTCGACCCAACTTCTCTATGAATCATAGATTTCCTCTCTCTTTCCGCAATATCAATCGACCATCCCCTCAAATTCAAAATCCATTTTGTTTTTCCGCTTACAACCCCAACTGAAAATAAACTTCTTACCCCCACTTGTCTTTCAACATACTGTACAGACACAGAGATCTTAGGCTTCCTTGCGAACCTGCCACTGCTGTATTCCTTGCTTGTGTAATCCTTCTTTTAGTTTGTCAACCAATGTATATGAATTCAGTCCTTTACCTTCATTCCAAAAATGCGAATATCCTACTTCATCTAAAATTTCTTAATCTCCCGCAGCCACCCTACCTCTATCTTACCCTCTAAAAAATTAAAATACGCTTCTTTCGCTAACCTATTTTTACTTTTAAATTTTGTATCCAAAACTTCACCATTTTTATTAACCTATCTTTTCTTAACCTACTTAGTCCCAAACCCCCTCCAGTACAACGCTGTGAGGGGATTTATGTGCCCAAAAAACTATCTTAAAATAATTTCTTTGTATTTGTTTCATCTCCTCACTTTTTCTGAAATCCACAGCTCCTACCCGTAATGCATAACCGGGAGGAGTTTAGTCCTAAATAAATATTTATTCATTGCTAAATCCCTAATCTTTCCAACCTCACTTTTTAAAATTAAATCCGTGCACATATTTCCCTTTTGTACTCTATGCTTAACTTCCTGTGCACACTTACCATTCCAAAAAAACTTATCTCCTAAATACAAGAATTCTTTTTTAATCTCTATAAAATCGAATTTAAATCTAAATTCATCTTCTTTCCTTATTTTTCCATCTTTCCTAAAAACTACAATTACCGTTTTCTTCTTATTTAATTCTAATCCTTTCATATCAAAATATTCCTCCATTATGTATAATAATGTTTGCATGTCTTTTGCCGATTGTGCTGTGAGAACAATATCATCAGCAAACAAAAGCATGCATATTTTTGAAAAACTTATCAATGCGTCCGTAGCGCTTTCTCCTTGAACAAATCAACTATATCATTAATGTACATGTTGAACAAAATCGGTGAAACCTAAATCCCCGTTTAAACCTAATCCCCGAACAATATTTAGGATATTTGTTCTGTTTGAATTGTTTGAACACTTGCCAGTAAGTCTCTGTTTAATGGATTTTTGATTTGGTTATTAGCCAATCTAGGGGAGATTATTGAATAATTTTATGATGTCTCTCACGAAGTCGTACTTTGATCAGAAACACACTGAGCTTATGACGAAGATTCTTAGCCTGGAAAAGGGGATTGAGGCTTTGCGAAATGAGAATTTGGAACTCAAAGAAGAAAATACGGTTCTCAAAACCGAAGTAGTAAATCTAAAAAAGTCTTGTCTTCGAGTTGAACTTGTTTCAAAAAGACAGAATATTCTACTTCACGGTATACCAGCTGTTCTAGGTGGTAATTCAGAAAATGCTACTCGTGAGTTTCTCTCTGAATTAGGAGTCAGTAACGCAAATTCAATGCCCTTCGTCAAGTGCTATCGTTTGAATGGAAATAAACCACCAGGCTCTAATACTAGGGCAACGTCTAGGACTACACTAAAAGCCGGGCCAGTTTTCGTGACTTTGGCTAATTTAGCAGATAAAGACGCTATTATGAAAAATTGTGGTAGGCTGAAGGGATCTGGAAAAAGTATCACTTCCGATCTCCCGCGTGAATTGGCACGTCGTAGAAAAGAACTGCTATCTTTCGGCTATAATCTGCGTACATCATCTGACACTTCAACTAGAGTTGCTGAAACCCGAGTAATAACGAAAGGGATTAGTGTATGGATTGAAGCGAAAAAGTCTTCAAAGAGTAAGACTTGGTTGCGAATAGAGGACTCATGTTTTGATCCCTTTAAACTATCTAGTAATGTGACCTCTGTGGTTCCCTCCCCCGCTGTGATAGTCGGAGGTGATGAGTAATATGTGTGATTTGTTCATTTTTTTTTAGTGATTTGTTTGATGTTTGTTAGTTGTTGTTGTTTTGTTTTTTTTTTCGTAAGTTATGATATATAAATTTTTCTCCTGGATTGGGAGATTTAGTTATGTTTTTGTTGTTTTTCATTTTGTATACAAGTTTTTTTCTTATTCAAGTTTTCTGTTTTTGGCCTTTATTTTTTCTGTTTCAGTTTCTTTTTTCACAAAAAATGAGTTCATCGTTCTGTTTGCCTAGTTGCTGTCCACATGTCATTGTTATGAAGATGCCAAGCTGGGTGGTGGGTGGCGCATGATGGATCATAGTTTGTATTTTTTTTTAATTTGTCTGACTCTAGTTTGGGTGACATCTCCTCCTTGGGTGAGCGACTCTCATCTTCAAAATAACCCAATTGATGTTCTTAGTTTGATAAATAATTCAGTAGGTCAGTCTAACAAATCACCATCAAATCCCCATTTTTCAGTTAGTAGTAAATACGTATCTGATTTAGATCGAGTATCCAAACGAGATGCTAGATTCTCTGTACTTCAGATTAATGGTCAGGGTCTTTGCTCTTCGTTTGATGAGTTGAAAAAAATAGTGCGTAGTGGCCACCCTGACTTCATTGGTCTTTGTGAGACGTTCCTTGATTCAAAAAACGAATCTCTATTGCATCTCCCTGGGTACAAGATGGAATATTTGAATCGAAGTAGGATGGCTAAAGGTTGCCTTGCTGTTTATGTTTCGAAATGTCTTCCGTACTCTGTTAGACATGACCTGTCAAGAAATGAAGAAGGAATTTTTGAATCCATATTTATTGAGATTAAAACCCAAGCTAAAGCTTTGATTGTTGGTAATATATACCGGTCTCCTAGTGGGTCTGTTCCCTCTTTCCTTCAGATTCTTGATGAGGTCTTGGAAATAATCCAACTTCATTCATGTGAACTTGTAATTATGGGCGACTTCAACCTTAATTTGTGTGACCGGAGGTCATCCTCGTCCTTGGATTTTCTTTCGACAATGCTCGCTTGTGGAACACTACCTTCTGCATGCATTCCAACTCGCATAGCTAACACTACCGCTTCTTTGCTTGATAATATTTTTTCATCTTTGACGTTGGTGCGAAATTCTATATTGATGAGTGATATCTCAGACCATTTTCCTGTTTTTTCCATGTATGATTTTTCCGATTCGTTGCCAAGGAGGAGCCAAGAAGCTGTTTTTTCCTCTTTAAAATTTAATGATCAGGGCTTGCATATTCTTAGGTCACGGTTGGCAGGTCGTTCGTGGAGTATTTCTAAAAATGGATCTGACATAGATTCTTTGTTTAATTCGTTTTATGATTCTTTGAAAGAAGTTATCTTTGATACATGTAATGCACCCCAGTCGAATCAAGCATCGAAAAGAACAACCCCTTTGAATCCTTGGATGACCCCTGGACTTCTTAAAAGTTGGAGGAAGAAAAATTATCTTTGGAAGGCTTGCAGGTGCTCTAAGCCATTTTCGCGTGATTCTCGGCTTCAACTTTTCAAAGCTTATAGAAGAGTTTACAATTCGCTTTGCCGAAGGGCTAAATCGTTATTTTATCATAGAAAATTCTCTGCGTGCGGTAAAGACATTAGGAAGACATGGCAAGTAATCAATTCTGTTATCAGGCCATCTTTTCTGCCTCCTTCTGTCCCTTCAAGTGTTGTGATTGACGGGAAAAATGTAGAGGGTGAGCTAAAAGTTCAAGATGTGTTTACTTCCTATTTTGCTAATATCGGCAAAACTACAGCCTCTTCTGTAAGTCCTTCTTCTTCTCTACCTGATTTTAGGTCTTATCTAGGACCACCTTGTCCTAAATCAATGGCATTGGAACCTGTCTCTGAAGCTGAAATAGCCAGAATTGTCAATTGTTTGAGGGGTTCTTCATTCTCTGGCCCAGACCGTATTCCGACTAAGGTTGTCAAGTTCATTCTTCCTGTCATTGTGTGTGCCCTCACGAGACTTGTCAATCTTTCTTTTGAAAGTGGTGTCTTCCCAAGTGCTCTAAAGCGTGCTCGTGTTATCATCCTTTTTAAAGGTGGATCAAGGAATGATCCTGCAAATTATCGTCCCATATCTCTTTTATCAGTGTTTAGTAAAATTTTTGAAAAAGCTATGCTTTCTCGACTTCTTGATTTTCTTAATTCTAAACTCTTTTTTCATGATTTTCAGTTTGGTTTTAGGGCCAAACATTCAACTGAGCATGCATGTGCAACTCTCTTGAATTATTTAAATTCAGCTGTTGACTCTGGTCTGATACCTGCTGCTCTTTTTCTTGATGTTCGAAAAGCCTTTGACTCATTAACACACAAGATTCTTCTTCTGAAAATGCCCCATATTGGAATAAGAGGGAATGCTTATTCATGGTTTCTATCATATTTATCTGGTCGAGTCATCTCGGTTCATCCGGACTTTTCTAATCCTTCTGGAATAGAGTTTGGTGTTCCACAAGGATCTGTCATTGGGCCGATACTCTTTTTAATCTACGTCAATGACCTTATTAATGCGGTTAAAAATTTAAAACCTACCATTTGCTGTCGTCTTTGTCAACCAGTATCCGTTACTAGCTGTGACAAGAGTTTGTCCTTACCGGATACACTTATTGCTTTTGCTGATGACAGTACTCTTGGCACAACTGGTAGAACTGAGTCTGATCTTCGTTCAAGGATGATAGCCCTTTTTGAAAGAGTTATCCAGTGGTTTGATGTAAATTATCTTGCCTTAAATGTCGAAAAGTCATGTTTTCTCATTTTCTCCAGAGTTTCAAAGGCTTGCCCTGATTTAAATGAAATAAATGTATCAAGAGGTTCTCTAAGTAGACCTAAGGATCGTTACGTTCGATTCCTAGGCATCTTGCTTGACGAAAATCTTTCGTTCAAGTATCATATTGACCTGATTAAAATGAAAGTCTTCAGAAGTCTTGGAATCCTTAGAAAGCTCAAATATATATTTCCAGGGTCGATTCTTAGACTCTTGTTCTGCAGCCTAGTTCAGTCTTATATTTCATATTGTTCTGTTATTTGGATGTCAACTTTTCCCTCGTCTCTGAAGCCACTTTCAAAACTTTATGATAAAGCAAGGACTCTTATTCAGGAAACTAACCGTTTTTCACTTAAACCCTTGCTTGATTTGAAATCTCTCTATTTTCTTTCTTGTTCTTCTTTCGTTTTTTTACAGTTGCACGGCCATCTTCCTGCTGTCCTATGTAATAATATATCTTTTGTTTCTGATCAATCGACTTATCATCTCCGCACTTCCAACAATTTACTGGTTCTTCACACACCGTCAGTGAGATCTGACTTCAACCCTCTGACAGCTTGCAACAGGATCTGGAACACGCTCCCAGAGTTCGTACGAAGCTGCCACTCGTTTGGTATGTTCAAAAATTATGTTAGAGATTTTCTAGCTAGTAAAATTTTTTTTTTTTTTTTTTTTTGTCTTTATTTTTTATTCCGGTTTCCCTTGGAGTTGATGTCTCTGGATTGAGTTGGATATTTAATTGAGTTGGTGAAATCATGTGCTACCCCCTGCCTAGCTTGTCATTTTTTGGAGATTATTAAGGTGGGCGACTCAATTTTTGGTTTTTGTTTATATTTTTTTGTTGTTGGTATTTTTTTCTCCCCTGTTCTTTCCCGGCCATGGAGCCTTATGGGGGAGATTGTCTTGAAGTAATTTTTTTGTTTATGGATTTTAATGTTAAATAAAGAACTCAGAAAGAACTCAGAACTCTTATCTCCAAAAGTCATCACACTCGTAATAAAAAAAATGTTTTCGTCGATTTCTTCTCTTTCCGTAGTTCATATATCCGCTTCAGCGATTCTTCTAAATCGCAAACTGCTTCACTTACTTTGCCTACTTCAACTAGCTCAATAATCTTCTCCATCTCTTTCTCTAAATTTTTGATTCCTACATTAACCTGAAATAAATCTTCATCATAACTATCTACTACTTCCTCTATTTTTATATTTTTTCTTAAATCTAGCATACTTTTTTCTGGAACCTTTTCTATAACCTTATTTTTCGTCAGGGATCTTCCACTCTGATCTCTAACAGCAAGGACAAATGGTCAGAGCCAACTCCAGAACTTCCAGATCCGCACAACACTGTAAAAGACAACCATCTACTAAAATATAATCAATTAAATTTGGGTTCTTACCCGACAAATATGTAAACTCTTCTATCCCCTTATCCTTTCCAACCCGCCCATTAACCATAACCAAACCATACTCCCCATAAAATGCAATGGCTTGCTTCCCCAAGTGTTCTTTCTCCTTCCCTTATCCTTTGTATGCCTTCCCCTCAATTTATCCAAACTTGTTTCTTCTTAAATTATAGGATCTGCAAAATTTAAACCATCCCAAGTATCGTGTTGTTCTAAAAAATCGGCCGTGTACGCGTTATAATCTCCCATCAAAATGAATCCCATGCGCGGATGCTTCAAACGTAGGGCAGCCATTTCCTCAGACAGAAGTTTCCAAATAAATTCGTTTGAATATGAGCTAGACTAAGGCGGTAAATATATGGAACCTAACATAATATACAATGCTGAGCACTTTAAACAAAGCATAATCTACACAACATTCTCAGATTTAGTAGGTAGCTTTTTAACTGAAGCAAACGTTTTTATTTCACGAACACAGATTGGCTCCGTACGTTCTACTATTTCTACTTTTTTTTCCTGCGTGTTTTAAACTCTTCATATCCGTCAATATTTCCATGTTCCTCTACACTTTTCCACATCTACAATACCCATCGCGTCAAAATCGTTCGTTTGTTTAATCCTTTCCAACTTTTCACATGTAAGAACTTGAATATTCCAATGACCAAACAAAAACCGTTCAAATTGTTTCTTATGGTCCGCGAGTTCCTATTTTTTTTTTACCGCTTTTTCTATCATTCTCTGTTCTTGCTACTATACTTGGCTCTTATTCCACACTACTATTGAGGCTTAGATCTCGTTTCTACGAGTTCTGATTGTCCTTATCTTCGCCCCGATCCTAAAAGCTGATCCAAATTCTGATACAACAGTCTCTATTGACAAGGATCTTATTCTTGTGTCTCCTGATTGAGACCGGAAAGTGCTTGTTCTTTCCCTGTGAGTTTGGGAGCTCGTTCCCTCCGCTAGATTGTTTGCGGCTTCAATTTGAGCGCATCAATTATATGACCTTACAGTACCAATTTTTCTATCGTACTCATAAGTGGTTTCATTAACTATTAACTTTATTCCCTTCCACTTAGTTTTCAGATTCTTGGTGCGTGCCTCTTGAGGTATCGGTTTTAGTTTGTTTCTAACCCCTCGTTCTTCAGGTGAATTATCCGAAGTCACAAACACTCATTCCCGTCCAAAAACTCTCCCGTTGCGCAAAACGATGTCTCTTTGATACGCATTTGAAAACCAAATAAGTATAGGACGTGGTATCGATTACGATGGTAATCTGAAAGCATCCTGTAAATCGTGAGGCTGGATATTACTTTGGGGAACTATTCTTGCAAGATAATACGCAATTATTACCACTTCTAGCTGCCTATTATAAATAGACCAAATGGATTTATATCTCACTTAAACATTTTGCTTCTTGTTTAAGTTAAGATTTATTTGATACTGCTTCTTCTAGAAAATCAGAATTGCAAAGGTATTAAAGTGCTGCGTAAAATTCTCTCTCTCTGTAGGCAGCGCCAATTTAAAATAACCACAGTTAGTCTTATAGAATGATAACACGAAAACAGCAAAAATAAGCTGGATTTTAAACTTTTAACTGTTTAAGATGATTAAAGATAATACTGAAAGCTCATAAACAATTGAATTCTAAGTCTTGAATATGAATGTGTCGCCCAATAAGTTATGACAATAATTCCAGTGTGTGTATATTTGTACATATAGTATATAGGACTTAATACCATAATACACGTTCATGAGCCACCTGTGACCCCAAGGAAAGCGTTCTAGTGGGAATTTCTTCTGAACGTTAAAGCAAAATTTCAACTCTTTGTCGGAAAACATTTATTACTTCTATCTTATCTATAGAAACCCAAAATACCCTCAGTGAGTCGTTAATTTTTTTTTTTTTAACGTTTGTTGACCGAATTAATGGAGATATGGAAAGCAGAACTTTTCATAGGAGGGAGGGATTACTTGGATTTCTGGACACTATTGAAGAAAATCCAATGGGTCTTAACTCCTCCCCAGTTTTATTTTCCCTGTAAGTTTGAAGCAGACCGGAGGCTGGAGAAGGAGAGTACGCTTCATTATCGTTTCCCATTAGCTTAGGGTAGTTTCTCCAAGAAAATCAACCCGATCAGGGCAAAAAGACCCATCCACCTTTTGGTGAAAACTTTATAACGGGAGGCGCTTTTGGATATGTCAAGGACTATCAGCGGAAGATTGAATATGCAAATATTTCTACTAAAAAATCGAAGGTGGGAGGGGCGAGGAGTATTGGAGTGACCCAGGGGCATTTCGCTTCTTCTGTTCTGTATTAAAAACTATTACATAATACTTTTTGAAACATGGCACAACATTCTTACTTTTGTGCTAAAAAATTGGCGGGGCTGTTAAAGGAGTATATGGTCCAGTTAAAGTCTCGAATCACACCTTTTGAAAAGTTGTGTGTTATTCCGATGTAAACAAGGTGTAATGTGTCAGCTAGAAACCTGGTGATGCGAAGGGTAGTGGATAGGCTATGGGCCTACTGTATGCCTCTACTAATATATATTAAAAATGATTGCGTGATTCTACTTCAAACAAAGCATGAGATGAATTTCTGTGTGCAAAAAAGTTACAAGGGAGAGGTAGAGGTATTGGAGGATCCAAGTCTCCAGATTTGTCAGGTTTTAAAAATCTACGTATGTTTTGGGTTCTATGCAGCATACCTACCTTTCTTTCTTCTAAAAGACTAGTTGATGGGTGGATGGAGTGTTGTTGGAAAATCATAGACCCAATTTGGTCTCCAAGCATACAGTTTGAAACTCAGCGTATGATTCAGGCTAAAAGGATGCGTGGTACACCTTCTATTTTGCCAAAGGTGCTAATGGGAAAGGCAGAATCATAAGGAAGAGCCTCCTACCCACCTTGTCTCTCCAATCATGCCAATTGAAAATTTTCCATAATTCTGGTTCAGACAGGGAGTAATATGCCTACCTTTATGCTTTAAACTTAGCGATGAAAACCCTGCCTTTCTGTAAAAAAAAATAGCAGGGAGAGAGAGGTATTTGTATGGGAGGGGCTATGTACCAATTTTGTACTTTCTGATAATTCTATTTGAAAATCATCGAGTGAATTTTGAAGGTGCAGCATCCCTACATTTTTACTGAATGGCTGGTTTTAGTTGTAAGGTTGGAGGGCTGTTCTTAGAGAGACCACGTGCCCACTTTGGTCTTGAAATCAGACAGATTAAAAATTCATGGTTCATTTCGCTTCGAAAAGGGTACAACATCCCTTCTTTCTGCTTAAATATTGGCAGTAAGAGGGGTAGGGTGGGGTAGTTGACTGGCAGCTGGCCAATTTTGTTTCTCACCATCAAAAATTGAAACGTATGTCTATTCATGGTTCTTAAAGGTGTAAAATGCCCACCTTCTTTTCAAAATATTGAGATGGTAGGGGATGATTGAGGAGCCTATAAACGATTTTTGCCTCTATGTTGTTTTTTTCAAAGAATCACGTCGGAGCTGGTTTTTGAGCGCAGTCATTATTCTTTTTTTATGGCACTTGGTATTAACCAAGTGACATATAGCAATCGCCAATTCTGTCGGTCTGTCTGTCTGTCGGTCTGTCTGTCGGTCCCGGTTTTGCTACTTTAGGCACTTCCAGGTAAGCTAGGACGATGAAATTTGGCAAGCGTATCAGGGACCGGACCAGATTAAATTAGAAATAGTCTTTTTCCCGATTTGACCATCTGGGGGGGGGGGAGTGGGGGCCCGGTTAATTCGCAAAGAATAGAAAAAATGAAGTATTTTTAACTTATGAGCAGGTGATTGGATCTTAATGAAATTTGATGTTTGGAATGGTATTGTGTCTCAGAGCTCTTATTTTAAATCCCGGCCGGATCTGATGACATTGGGGGGAGTTGGAGGGGGAAAACCTAAAGTCCCGGTTTTGCTACATTAGGCACTTCCAGGTAAGCTAGGACGATGAAATTTGGCAAGCGTATCAGGGACTGGACCAGATTAATTTAGAAATAGTTGTTTTCCCGATTTGACCATCTGGAAGGAGAGTGGGGGGCCGGTTAATTCGGAAAAAAATAGAAAAAATGAAGTATTTTTAACTTATGAGCGGGTGATTGGATCTTAATGAAATTTAATGTTTGGAATGATGTTGTGTCTCAGAACTCTTATTTTAAATCCCGACCGGGTCTGATGACATTGGGGGGAGTTGGAGGGGGGAACCTAAAATCTTGGAAAACACTTACGAGTGGAGGGATCAGGATGAAACTTGATGGGAAAAATAAGCGCAAGTCCCAGATACATGATTGACATAATCGGAACTGATTCGCTCTCTTTGGGGTAGTTGGGGGGGAGTAATTCTTAAAAATTAGAAAAAATGAGGTATTTTCAACTTACGAACGGGTGATCGGATCTCAATGAAATTTGATGTTTAGAAAGATATCGTGTCTTAGAGCTCTTATTTTAAATCCCGACCGGATCTGGTGATGGGGGCGGGGAGTTGGGAGGGGGAAACCTAAAACTTGGAAAACACTTAGAGTGGAGGGATCGGGATGAAACATGGTGGGAAAAATAAGAACAAGTCCTAGATAGATGATTGACATAAACGGAACGGATCCGCTCTCTTTGTCGGTAGTTGGGGAGGGGGCGATATTTCTGAAAAATTAAAAATAATGAGGTATTTTTAACTTACGAACGAGTGATCGGATCTCAATGAAATTTGATATTTAGAAGGATATCGTGGCTCAGAGCTCTTATTTTAAACCCGACCGGATCTGGCGACATTGGGGGGGGGGGGGGGGTTGGGAGGGGGAAATCTAAAACTTGGAAAACACTTAGAGTGGAGGGATCGGGATGAAACTTGGTGGAAAAAAACACGAGTCCTAGTTACTTGATTGACATAACCAGAACGGATCCGTTCTCTTTGGAGTAGTTGGGGGGGGGGGTTAATTCTGAAAATTAGAAAAAACGAGGTATTTTTAACTTACGAACGGGTGATTGGATCTCCATGAAATTTGATATTTAGAAGGATATCGTGTCTCAAAGATCTAATTTTAAATCCTGACCGGATCTGGTGACATTAGGGGAAGTTTGGGGTGGGGGAAACCTAAAATGATGGAAAACGCTTAGATTGGAGGGATTGGGATGAAACTTGGTTCGAAAAATAACCAGAAGTCTTGCATACGTGACTTACATAATTGGAACGGATCCGCTCAATTGCGGGGGGGGGGTAATTCTGAAAAATAAGAAAAAATGACGTATTTTTAACTTACGAAGGAGTGATCGGATCTTCATGAAACTTCATATTTAGAAGGATCTCGTAACTCCGATATCTTATTTTAAATCTCAACCGGAGCAAGCGTAATTGGGGGGGCAGTTGGGGGGACTGGAAATCTTAGAAAATACTTAAAGCGGTGAGATCAGGATGAAACTGGATGGGAAGAATAGAAACCTGTCTAAGATACGGGACTGACATAACTGGACCGGATCTGCTCTCTTTGGTGGAATTGGGGGGGGGGTTAATTTTGAAAATTGAGGTATTTGTAACTTACAAAAAGGTGACCAGATATTAATGAAATTTGATATTTAGAAGGATCTTGTGCTTTAAAGTTCTAATTTTAAATTCCGACCAGATCCTGTGACATTCGGGGGAGTTGGAGGGGGAAACCGGAATTCTTGGAAAACATGAAAATTGGGATATTTATGTCTTACGAATAGATGATCGGATCGTAATGAAATTTGATTTTTAGAAAGAATTCATATCTCAGAGCTCTTATTTCAAATCCCGACCAGATCTTTTGACATTGGGGGGAGTTGGAGGGGGAAGTCTTGGAAAAACACTTGGAGTGGAGGAATCGGGATGAAGCTTGGTGGATAGAATAAACAAATGTCCTTGATACGTGATTGACAGAATCGTACTGGATTCGCTCTCTTTGGGGGAGTTGGGGGAGGGGTTCAGTGATTTGGCGAGTTCGGTGTTTCTGGACGTGCTAGGGCGATGAAAATTGGTAGGCGTGTCAGGGAGCTGCACAATTTGACTTGATAAAGTCGTTTTCCCAGATTCGACCATCTGGGGGGCAAAAGGGAGAGGAAAAAATAGAAAAAATTAGGTATTTATAACTTACGAGTGGGTGATCGGATCTTAATGAATTTTGATATTTAGAAGGACTTTGTGACTCAGAGCTCTTATTTTAAATCTTGACCGGCATTAAGCCTCTTATTTTCCTTTTTAAATCAATCTATTGATTCATAGAATTTTGTTAGAGCTCATACCATATGATCTCTTGGCTCTTAGCTCTTCTCGCCTCGTCACAAGTGCCATATGAGCTCTTAGCTCTTGTTCTTATATACTGCTACAAAGAAGCTGCATAGCCTTGAAATGTTCAAAATGATATACCTAAGGAACAAGTTTTTCATAGGAACAACTGATTCATCATGAATTCATTATTTCTCCAAGGAGTATCGATCAATGTTGGAAAGGGAATTATATCTCTTTTAGTTCTAATGTTTATTTTCTGACCTTGGGCCAACTATCTACTGTTACTACCAAGAAGGAGCAAAGGGAAACTTCCAATTTGTTTAGCAATAGGAGAACTAATAAATTTTAGCAGGTACATATGATTTCACGTCCTCTGTCTCAGTCCAAAGCACAGAAAATTAAATAGAAAGCATAACCAAAATCAGGAATAGAAATGACTTGTAAAATTAGAGGGCAGCATTTTCAGATCCATGGGAAAATACTCCTTTTCTGGATCTCTAAATTTTTCCATTTCTTATTCCAAGAAAATTTTTTAGCCTTGGGGCCAGGGAATCCTCGCACATTTTAATTATTTTCGAATTAAAATCTAACTTTAGTTCCGAACTGCTGCCTGTTAGCTCTCCTAGTTGAACGGAGCTTTCCACTCCAAAGCAGCAAAATGGCTTGAAGAAAAAAAGCTTTGCGGTGCATCTTCAGATAGTCTTCTTTGATATACTATAAAACCCAATTTCTGCTCGCATACTGTAGACTCTGGCTCTATGACAAGCGAAGGCTGTTCTTGTTGACACATTATTCAAGAATTATACGCAGCTTTTCAAAATGTAATAACATATTTATCAATCCAGGCCCTTACCATTTTTGGCAATAAAACTGAAGTCGGCGGCATTAGACAAAAAAGTACAAAACTAAAGTGTCACTCTGAATAAATAAATAAGTAAAACCTAAAACGAACAGAAATTAAAATTAATAGCCATTTAAAAATCGGAAAACAATAGAAATGACCACAAATAGGGCTTGCGCCATCTCAAAGCCACTACAGGCTTGAATATAATTTGCGCTTTACTGAAAACAAAATTACCGACTTTTGAAACTTCAAAGCCTCCTGTTGGGTTAACCAGAAAAAGGCAGTGGCATAAATTTACTTCTAATTGACTATAGCCAATTATCGATCAAATTCCAAGTGGATCCGGGTACCTTCCTGGGGAGAGTAGGTGGGGTTTGGAAGTAGCTTACGCCTCTGATAATCTGTCTTTTTTGACCCGTTATTCGATGGTTCTTGCCCCCTTAAGTCTTAGGCCGATTAGCACACTTTACTGCAAAGATTAGACATTTAGCATACGCCTCTATAAATATTTTTGTGTCTCATTGGGCCATGGCCTGTAAGTTTCAAGCCAATTGAAGAAAAAACTTGCCTAACTTTCTGCTGAAAATCTCATAAGCCCACTTTCAGTTTTATTTATAAAGGTTGAAATTCCTTATATGATTTATTTCACACAGAATATAACATCCGCCTCTTTCTGGTATAATTTGTCGGTGGTCTAGAGCTTGGGGGGCCGGAGGGGTGATTCCTGTTCAAGCAAGGTTTTAAATGCCTACTTTACTGTTATATATTTGAAGGGGGGTGGAGGGACCATGGCCTCAATTTGATTCTCCAATCATTTGCATGACTCCAGTTCAAACCGGTTCATTATATCTACCTTTCTACAAAAAAATCGGCAGTAAGTTGGAGAATATCGGAGGGGTCATTGGATCACTTTTATTCTTGAATAGCACGTAATAAATATCATTGCGGAATTTTAATTGAAACAAGGTGCAGCTTTTCTGATGCCCAATTAGTCAGTGTGTTACATGGATTGAATATTTTTTGCACTCATTCATGACTTAGCTTGCTTTTACGCATAGTCAGAACCTGACTTGTTAGGGCACCAAATCAGTACTTAGCTTGCTTTCCATCGAACCAATGCATAGTTCATTTTAGTACTGATCATTCAGTATCTTGGACTTACTTTCTTACTTGCAATAAAGTAATCACTAGCTTGGGGTTAATTACTTGCTTGTTCTTGTGGTGGAAATCCATCTTACCTTGCATCGAAGAGGTTACATACTTGTTTGATCTTTGTACTGAATCTTGTTTGTTGTTGATACTGTTGATACTTGTTGTTGATACTTGATGTTGTTTGATACTTGTACTGAAGAATTTCTGCCAGCTGCTCTACAAATATAATGCACAGGGCTTATCAGATTGAGCTTGTTAAACCCACCAAACTTCGTCAGTTTTTCTTTTCTCGTCTTTGAGGTCTCTTCTAGGATTTAGGAGCTTTGTGGCCCAGCTAGAAGGATTTGGAGAGGAACGTTTTTGCATGGCATAACTTTGAGGCTGATGAGATCTGCCCTTGCCACAGCATTGTAAAGTATATCTCAGTTTTGTTGTTTGCGTACGACATCACTGTTCTAGTGGCGAAATCGGCATATCATTTACAGAGGCTACTAGATCTAATAGAAATTTAAATAAAAAAACAAGTTTTTTTAACTGAAAGAAAGAAGTGACATTAAAACTTACGAACAGAAAATATTCCGTTTATTAAAGGGGTTGTCTCCTCCTCAGTGCCTAGCTCTTTACGTTAAAGTTTGGCTCTTTTTCGCAACTCCTTACTTTCGCGCCTTACTTTCAGTTTAAAAAGTTTTTTTTTTTTAATGTAATTTTTGAACGTTTTTCAACTAATGGAGGTTTGAATTTGGCTCACCGTGCATTAAAAATTAATTTTGGCAGATTTATTCCGCATATGAGGGTTGCCCCCTGCTCAATACCTTGCTCTTTACGCTAAAGCTGTTTGCTCTTTTAAAACAGCTTCCTATTCTAATTAAACGGCCTTCATGTTTCAGTAGACGCTTTTAAAAAATTGGAACAAACAGTCAAGCTTTAGCGTAAAGAACTAGGTATTGAGGAGGGGGCAACCCTTCATATATGGAATAGTTTTTATTCGTTTTTCAAGAGGTGCCAGTAAATCTGGCTCACCTTCTTTGAAATATACTCTCCACCCTCACGGGAAACTCATCCGTGGAAATTCCACCCAATGTAAAGTCCCCTCCCTCCGTCAAATTCCCTCCAGACAGTTCCATGCTCGCTGAGAAACCCCCTCCTTGCAAATTATCTGAGGGGTGTTATCCACGGGAGAGTATATTTCGCGGGAGGGGGGATATTTTCCGGGGGAGGGGTAGAACCTTCTTGCCTCCCCGAAAAGATTCAATAATGCTATCCCAAATCGGGGGATACCCTGAATTGTTTTTCTACTGATCTTGAGGCGTCTTGCACGATTCTGGTTCAAACAAGGTTAAATGTTCCGACCTTTTTGCTACAAAATTGATGGTTGAAAGGGGTGGATGAAATGCCCATCATACTTATTTACCATACTTACAAAATTCTGATTTTATCAAGGTGCAAAATGCCTACATTTTCTAGTAAAATGTATCGGTGTGAAGAACGATTATGTTTTGGGCCTTTTACCCTTCGGGCTGTATGGCTCATATCTCCCTTGGAGGCGCGTCGTTTTGATTTTCTTGATCATTCTGATTAAACTTGTAATCTGAAATTTGGAATCGAGGCCGCAAGGAGTTACAGGGATGTCTTGGGGCAAACAGGGCATGGGACGGGGGCTCGTTCTCCTCCAACCACTTCCAATGGTAAAACACTGTGTTAGGATGTTGGTTTATATATTACGAACAAATCTCCGCCTTAAAACCATTTGGCATTCAGTTCATCGATGCAACTTATGTTGCAAAAGATTAGTAGACAAGACTTTACCTAGGAGAGGAAGGTGAACGGATCTGAATCCCTTCCCCCCTCCTAAAAATGAAAAATTTGAAAGAATGTGATAGTGTGCATAATGACTATAAGAAGACATTCCACATAATAGATGCCTTTCCCCTATGGAATTGGATCCCTCTTTAAAGAATATCCTACATACGAACCTGTTAGTATATCTACTCTCTTGTTTATAAAGTCTATGATTTATAACCTTTTATTATATACTATATTTATAAGAAGAGCTATCTTCCCAATAAATTGGTAAACTTTGGAAAATCCTTGATACCCTGATCCCCACCCTGGTGAAATCTAAAAAAGGATAGGTATGTGTACTTTTTGTAGCATAAAGAATTTATATATATATATATATATATATATATATATATATATATATATATATATATATATATATATCGTTCCATTATAGGACACCCCCCCCTTACCTGTAAGGGAATTGAACCCACTTGGACATGTAGCTCTGGCTGCACTGCCAAAAAATAATCTCTTTTTATTTCTTTAACCTCTGAAAACCGTTGGAATTAAACGCATGTCCTAATCGGAATACATTTACAGACACTGTTTTCATTTGAGTTCCAATTGTTTTAAGTGTAGTTGAATAGACGTCTTAAAAAAATTATTTTATCAAGGCAGGTTAGGGCATATCTTTGCCTTTAGGGACTTTGCAATAGTTGATAAATTATGAATCTGTTTTCAGGAGGGATGATGTTCACGTATTATGTAAAAGCTGTCCCAACGGTGTTCGAAGCCTTAAATGGAACTGTTATCAAATCGAACCAGTATTCTGCTACTTTACACACTAAGGTATTTGTGTCTCAGTATAATTTCTTGGCATGTTTATTCGCTTAACATTTTTATTTACTTCCCCCCCCCCTGCAGATTTACAAAAATATGTTCGGTTTGTATCTTCTTTTTAAAATATTCTTAACTCCCAATACTTTCGTGAATTGGTGCCCCTGAATGTGCGGACAGAGGGATACGGGATTTTTGACTAGGTTATTTTTAAAGGGATTTTTAAAGCACAAAATATGTTTAATCATCTCCTAAAGCAATAAATTTATAATTTTGGGAAGCAGGGTTACAGGAGCACCAATTCAAAAAAAATGTATGTTTCAATATCTAAAGAGAGGGAATTTGTTATTTTTTTTTAAATTTCTTTCAATTAAGATACAAAAAAGTTAATTTTAAAATTTTAAGGTAGGGGCAAATGGCTTCCTCCTCCCGAATTGACGCCTCTGCGTGGCTGTGCCTAAGGATTGTGAAATGCGGATCGGAGTTCCAAGTTGAGAACTAAGCGAAATGGTTGCACAAATTATCAAGTACTTGATGACCACAAAATATATATATAAAAAAAAAATGCCATACGTTAATATAAGAAATTAGAAACTATTCGCCCCGTGATTTAAATGGCGAAATTTTGTGAAATGTTTATTTTCCTCATGGTTTCTTGGGATTTCTGGCAAAAGTAGGACATTTATTAAGAATCTAGATACATGTGTGAAGCCCTTTTTTGGGGGGGATTTTACTGTATGCAATTATCCGGTCAAGTCACTGCCTAATTATTAACCCATTTTCTGTGTAAATTTTTACCCTCTTTGAAGTAATTAGCGATTGTACGTTTTTTTTTTTTTTTTTTTTTTTTTTTTTTTTTTTTTGTTTTTTTCTTTTTTTTGTAAAGAGAGTTTGCTTTCCACAGCAAAATAGAATTATCTTTGATATTAGGGCGTTTATCCTCCCTTTTCAGGATAAAGTATAGCTTTTAATGGGTCAATTTTGGAAACTATCATTTTTCATTAAAATCGACGTTTACGCAATAGTAGAACTACCCCCCACAGCACCCATATTGCACTGTTAACCCTAAAATCTCTCTATCAGCGGGATATAAAAGATTAATCACTTGTTCTAAATCGCTATGAACATAACCTGAGCCTAAAACGTACTCTTGAGGCTTCAGCCTTCTTCCCCCCATCCGCTACAATACTACAGGTTAAAGTTAATCTGTATTTTCCGATATACGTGATTTTTGCACTTATTTAGTTACTAAATAAAAATAAAGTGCTACTTTACATCTGCTATTTCGAATGATTTGAGCCCCCCCCCCCGAAAAAAAATCCCTTCGTACGTGCCTGAAATGGAGATACTTAATAATTATTGCTTTTTTTCAGGTCGTTTCTTCTCTTGGCGAAGGAGGTTTGCCAGGAGTATTCTTTAGCTATGAACTCTCGCCAATTATGGTAAAGATATTCGAATATAGAAGGTAAAAACTGTGTATATAAAATAAGTATTTCAATGCTAATTTAGATAGTTAATGCATTTCTCTTTCGTGGTTTTCGGTAATAAAGTAATAGGACTCAAGTCAGGATCAAGAAAAGTTTTTCGGAGAGACCCCGCCAACGCAACAAGATTAAATTTTCTTTTATTTTCAAGAATATGATCTGCTAGTAAATAGAAGTAAGTATATGATTGTCATGATGGAACAAAAGCAATTGAAATAGTATAAAGACTTATGCAATTTGAACAGTAGACAATTAAGAAAGAGAATAATTAAGAATAAGCAATTGAAATCCTACGAAGACTTATGCAATTTGAACAGAAGACAATTAAGAAAGAGAATAATTAAGAATAAGACAATTAAGAATAAGACAATAAAGAGAGACTGCTTTCTTTATTGTCACTACAAAAGGTGTGTACCAAACAGTATGAGGAACTTATAAAAGTGGAGATTGATTCTGATACTAAAAATTCGACTAGGAATTATAGGTTGGCAGGGACACCGGTTTTGTAGCTACAAACAAATAACCACTTTTTTTTACAATACTTTGGCTATTTATAGATAATTGTTTCGTTTCCAAAAGTTTTCAACCATCGTTCTATAATTTCCACGGACAAAAAAAATCCAAGAGGTACTTTTACAAGAAGAAAAACTCATGTCTTTTAGGTGGTTGAAAAAAAGTAAAATTATGGTAAAAACTATATGACCTCGCAACCCTAGATTATTACAAAAGTAGTCTACTATAGTTACGATTACCTTATATCCCAAAGATCAAAAACACTTTGGGATTTGTTTGGGATTTAAAGGTCTTATTTCGCTGTCGTATAAAGCTGTCAATTTGTCCTGAGTCTCTGTGAAAATAAATATGTTCGTTAAAATTGCCCTAAGGCATCAAAAATGTGTTTACGTGCATTTTGTCACTTTTTAAGGAATCGCACAAAATTTGGGATTGGGGATCAAACCAAGTAGACCCCCCTTGATGCGGCCTTGAGCTTATACTCATAGTAATATATGACCGTTGAAACACTTTAATATCTAGAGGAGGGGACTTCGCTACTGAACTGCCCGTTTCTTTTCATCAAAAGAGTCTGTACCCTAGATTACTGTGAAAAGATCTCATTATAGTTATGATGACCAAGCGTCCCAAAGATCAGAACCAGCCTGGGATTTAAGGGTCCCACCCCGCTGTCCCACAAATTTGTCAAGTTGTCCTTGATTTCCGTGACTTATAAGAATACATACTGTTTGACTGTTAATCACTTTAATGATTATCTAATGAGACTTAGCTGCTGACAGTGATTTAAGTGCATCAAAATTTGTTTATGTTCATTTTTGTGTCGTTTTTACGAGTCGGACAAACATTTGGGGGTGGTCAAACCCCCTATGACAGAACAGATGGCAATGGAGCTGCTGAAGTTTCAATATAGATTTTTTTTTGTGATGTTGTTATTAAGGTGACAACGTTCTTCAGAATAATTGTCGCTAATGTTGCTAATTGCTGCTAATTTGCAGCTAAATCTCCTTAGCTGCAAGCAGCTAAGGAGATTTAGCTGCTGAAGTATTTAGTTGCATAACTCTTCCTTGGGTCTTTGTGAAATATGTTGTGTATTTAACCTAGTTTGCAGACAAAGAACTGTACTATAATATGTTTCTTTTTTCTTGGTCAATCGGTGCTACAATATTTTCTTTCTATGTATTTTATTTGTTGGCTATTCTTGTAGGGATATATAAGGAACCTTATACAGGAACGAGAAATTTAAGCAAACGTAAGAAAAATCTAAATAAAACTTGGAATGCATTTAAAATATTAAAGACAAAAATGTGTGTCAAATTTTGTTTATCTAAAAAGATCTTGTTGGTCCTTTACTCGAAGGGAAACAGTGGAAAGACCTAGTAACTGTAGTTGTGTGTGAAGTTATTCTTACTTTTTTGTACTTTGTGTGCAGTCATGGCTCACTGTGGTCACCAAAACGTGTTGGTCAATCAGTGCTACAATATTTTTTTTAACTTTTTTCTTTGTTTGCTGTTCCTACAGGAATATATAAGGATACTTATAAAGGAAGGGAAACTTTAGCAGAACTTATAAATAAAACTTAAAATGTACTGGGGATAATAAAAGCAAAAATTGTATTAAAATAGAGCCTAAAAGACCTTGGGGATCCTTTACTCGAAGGGAAACAGTGGAAAGACCTAGTAACTGTAGTTTTGTGTGAAGTTATTCTTACTTTTTTGTACTTTGTGTGCAGTCATGGCTCACTGTGGTCACCAAAACGTGTTGGTCAATCAGTGCTACAATATTTTTTTTAACTTTTTTCTTTGTTTGCTGTTCCTACAGGAATATATAAGGATACTTATAAAGGAAGGGAAACTTTAGCAGAACTTATAAATAAAACTTAAAATGTACTGGGGATAATAAAAGCAAAAATTGTATTAAAATAGAGCCTAAAAGACCTTGGGGATCCTTTACTCGAAGGGAAACAGTGGAAAGACCTAGTAACTGTAGTTGTGTGTGAAGTTATTCTTACTTTTTTGTACTTTGTGTGCAGTCATGGCTCACTGTGGTCACCAAAACGTGTTGGTCAATCAGTGCTACAATATTTTTTTTTAGCTTTTTTCTTTGTTTGCTGTTCTTACAGGAATATATAAGGATACTTATACAGGAAGGGAAACTTTAGCAGAACTTATAAATAATAAAATGTACTGTGGATAATAAAAGCAAAAATTGTATTAAAATAGAGCCTAAAAGACCTTGGGGATCCTTTACTCGAAGGGAAACAGTGGAAAGACCTAGTAACTGTAGTTTTGTGTGAAGTTATTCTTACTTTTTTGTACTTTGTGTGCAGTCATGGCTCACTGTGGTCACCAAAACGTGTTGGTCAATCAGTGCTACAATATTTTTTTTTAACTTTTTTCTTTGTTTGCTGTTCTTACAGGAATATATAAGGTTACTTATACAGGAAGGTAAACTTTAGCAGAACTTATAAATAATAAAATGTACTGTGGATAATAAAAGCAAAAATTGTATTAAAATAGAGCCTAAAAGACCTTGGGGATCCTTTACTCGAAGGGAAACAGTGGAAAGACCTAGTAACTGTAGTTTTGTGTGAAGTTGTTCTTACTTTTTGTACTTTGTGTGCAGTCATGGCTCACTGTGGTCACCAAAACGTGTTGGTCAATCAGTGCTACAATATTTTTTTTTAACTTTTTTCTTTGTTTGCTGTTCTTACAGGAATATATAAGGTTACTTATACAGGAAGGTAAACTTTAGCAGAACTTATAAATAATAAAATGTACTGTGGATAATAAAAGCAAAAATTGTATTAAAATAGAGCCTAAAAGACCTTGGGGATCCTTTACTCGAAGGGAAACAGTGGAAAGACCTAGTAACTGTAGTTTTGTGTGAAGTTATTCTTACTTTTTTGTACTTTGTGTGCAGTCATGGCTCACTATGGTCACCAAAACGTGTTGGTCAATCAATGCTACAATATTTTTTTTTAACTTTTTTCTTTGTTTGCTGTTCCTACAGGAATATATAAGGATACTTATAAAGGAAGGGAAAATTTAGCAGAACTTATAAATAAAACTTAAAATGTACTGGGGATAGTAAAAGCAAAAATTGTATTAAAATAGAGCCTAAAAGACCTTGGGGATCCTTTACTCGAAGGGAAACAGTGGAAAGACCTAGTAACTGTAGTTGTGTGTGAAGTTATTCTTACTTTTTTGTACTTTGTGTGCAGTCATGGCTCACTGTGGTCACCAAAACGTGTTGGTCAATCAGTGCTACAATATTTTTTTTTAGCTTTTTTCTTTGTTTGCTGTTCTTACAGGAATATATAAGGATACTTATACAGGAAGGGAAACTTTAGCAGAACTTATAAATAATAAAATGTACTGGGGATAATAAAAGCAAAAATTGTATTAAAATGGAGCCTAAAAGACCTTGGGGATCCTTTTACTCGAAGGAAAACAATGGAAAGACCTAGTAACTGTAGCTTTATGTGAAACTATTTTTACTTTTTTTTTTACTATGTGTACAGTTTTGGCTCACTCTGGAGGCCAAAACGTGTTCGTTTGCAGCTTACTAAATGAGATGGTCAATCTCGATGGTATTTTGGACGTGGAGTCATTCTTTGTTACTCTGATCATTTGCACCAATTCACCAAACTGTAGGGGGAGGGGGAAAAAGTCTTATTCAAAATCTAGGAGGGGGCATTTTGTCGTTTTCGTCAATTTTTTAGTGAAAATACCAAAAAAAAAATCTTTTCTGATTTGAATGACAAAGTGTCTTTTTAAAATTTCAGAGTGGAGACGGCGAAATAATTGGGGCGATTGCCACCCTCTTTTTTCACTGCTTAATGCTTTTCTGGTTAGTGGCTGTACTCTTCCGGGAAGGTTATGGATGACTCTGGGTTGCAGGTTGTGGTAAGAGGCATATCAGGGTGCGTAAAAATGTAACTGAACCACTGTTTTATTGTCGAGAGAGGGAGCTAGGATGTATCTTAGGCATTTGTGTAAAAAGATATTAAAATGTCTCTCCTTAGCAGAGTGGAAGTGGTTGAAGTATTATTCTGTAATAGGATTGTTTTTTTTTTTCTTAGGTCAATTGGTCATCTTGCGACTAGCTTGTGTGCTATAATTGGTGGTGTATTTACGGTAGCCAGTATCCTAGATGCCTTTATTTATAGATCTTCGAAAATCATCCGTGAAAAGCTACGAGTAGGAAAACTAAGTTGATTTAAGCCTATATTAGTGATTTTAAATTTAAGTTTAACGGAAATGACTTATGCCAGTATAATATTGTTCCATTTCATGACTGAGGACAACTCTCGACTGGCAAAAAACTAATTAAAGTGTTCTATGTTACCCCTCCCCCTCACTTGCCAAGTTCATCAACTCCATAAAAAGACAATATAAATAATGACAAAGAAATTACATTGTTTATATGAATTTATTTTGCACGAATGATTTGTTGAAGAAGACAGTCATGGTTTTTTAGTGCTAAAATTTTGCTCAGAAAATAGTACTATAGATTTTTGCGAAAGGAAAGATTAATTTTCGCCAATTTGAAAGAAAGTCAACACAACTCTTGGAATAAATACATGTATTGCTATTAGATAGTCGAATTGTTTCGTTATTTAGAGACTTGATCCTAATTTTTAGGAAGCATCATGTACAATATACAAAGTTAAGAACGCTTTTTTAATCAACTGCTTTGGTTCTATGCTTTCAAAAATGTATGGAGTGAAGTTTATCCTTTCGGCACGGGGACAGACTGTTTAAAGTACCCAGGTCAGTAGAAATGAAATCGGATTGATTCAATTGTGGAAACTTACACAACCACATGTGTTTACTTAGGCTAGTACACGAGGGAGTTTTATGCACAGTACATCTTTTTGAACTTTTGATGCAATTATTTTATAGTAAGGTTTGAATAAAATTACTTTCAGGAAACTATTGAATAATGTCGCTGGAAATGAGCAGATTTTTACTATCTAGAAGTGTATCATCAAGTTGAAATAAATTTATGCACTGGAAAGTTTTTTTTTTTTATTTGTTTTTGCTACCTGTAAAACTATTTTTTCCTACGTCGAACTAGATTGACTCCAGAAACAATTTTGAAGAGACGATTATTGTAAACGTAAACCATGACAAAAAGTAAAACCAGGACAAAACCTAAAACCAGGACAAAACGTAAAACCAGAACAAAAAAATATACTTCGTATTTTGATCTTACGTCCGAGAGCTTTCATCTGCAACATAAAAAGAAAACGAGAAAAAAGAAAACCAACGAAAAATCATAAAACAACAAGAGAATATAATCTTAGACTAGACCCCCGGCTTCTAGGCCCTGTGGAGTTTTGCAGCCATTGTGACCTATGGGCCTTGGTTGCGGAGCAACATATGCGACTATATATCACGGGTAATTAATTTGTATGCTCCATTATCAAGATTTTCCAGTTTTATATGCTAGTATTTGTAAGGCCAACGTGTAATTAGAGAACTTGTGAAATAAGTTCTGTGTGTTCACATTACTACTTGCGCAACTTTGTATCCGCATTGTTTTGTTTTTGTCTGTGTTCAGACTGTCCATTTACTGCGGTTAATGAACATCCATGAAAAGTTCATTGGGACTTTTATTTCGTAGTTTACATTTAATTTTCGGCTATAGAAGAGTGCATGACTTCTTGCTCACTTTTCATTGGGTTAACCGTCTAAAATATAATAAAAATCGAAAAATTTAGAAAAAAACCCCAAAGAACTAGGAACTTCTATGTGTCAAAATCAGGATTTACGGTATTATTTCCAAAAACTTTAAGAGAGATACATAAGTTTCAATTCGGTTTTGAAAAGATACTATGAAGTTCTATCAATACTCGAAGTTATTTGATTTCTAAAAAGTTTAGTTTTGAAGCTAGGGCATCATAATTAGACAAAATGTAAGGAATTTACAAAACAAACATTTCAAATAGGAAAAGCCCCAGACAGATTATTATTTCTAGGAAACTAGTGCAGCTTGGTTCTTAAACATCAAAATCTGTCTCTCCGAGTGTTATAAAAATTTTTACAAAATTCATGCCATCTTTTGTACTTTTTATAATATTACTAGATTAAAAGCTCAAGAGGTATCAATTCAAAAATTTCAGAAAACTGCCCAGAATTATTTACAAGAAATCTGGAAGAGATACGGATTTTTGTTCTCCAGTTCTCAGAGAGATAAGTTAATGTTCTCTAAAAATAAGATACAGAGTTGTTCTGAAATAACTTACTTTTGCTCATAGGAAAACTTTATTTGACCCTATCTACAACATGAGGAAAAAAAACGGTTTTATTTTTTCCGAAAAACGGCTGAAAATTTTTAAGATTTCAGTTGAACTTTTCTGACCTGTTTCGCGATTCTCATATTCGGGAAACATTTTGAGTTTGTATCTCTTATCACTTTGGAGCTATAGACCACTAATCATGAGAAGCAAAATCAGTAGTTGTTGCTCCACAATACAATTATAAGCTATTCGCGTAAAAAATTAGAAACTTCACAAAGCTTCTTTAATTCTTTATTTTACTAGTAGATCATTTTCTGCCATCATTGTATGTTGTTTTCTAGTTCTGATCATTTGTAGGATGTTGGTAGTATATACCTGTCAATCTTTAATACAATTTGTCAATGCTATGTATTAATGTGATTTATATTATTGATCACTTAAACTATTTCAGCTGCAATTCGGTTGTTTTACTTTACACTTCGAACTAATTATCTTTTGCTTCAAATTGTTCATGCTTGTTGAATTTCTTTTGGATTCTATTTGCTTTGTTTTCAGTTTTTTCTTCCTACCTACTCTCTGGGCCATTTCTGTATTTATATTAAATATCTCGTTGTGAGGTATTATTGCCTGCTGTTTTTGAATTTCATTTACCTCTTGTATTGATCCTTTTACTGCGTTTTGCTTCAGTGTTATTTTTTAGCTTTCCTCTTATTCTTTATCTTTTTAACTTTTTGGACTCAATTCTCTTATTCTAACAACTTTCTTGTTGCTTTTTCTTGTTGTTTAGTCTAGTTGCTTATTTTTACATGGTTTTTGGATTTATCCTTTTTGTATCAATTTACTTATAACTTGTTGCCTTCTTGTTGATTATCCTGTTATTTATTTGTTATAATCACGAGAAGAAGGCTTGGAGGCACTTCATGAAGCAGAAATCAACATATAAAAAGTGCAGAAATATGGAGCTGTTTTTCCAATAGACAGTAACTACCGCATAATATTTGAATATTTTGATCCAACTCCAAATGGTCTCAACGATATAAGTAAAAACCTTTGAAAATCAAATTCAGTATATGTATTTTAATCACATAATCTAGAACCACCAGATCAACAAAAATATTTTGGTCATATTCCAAATAGTTTTTACGAGTAAACATCTTTAAAAACCAAAAAATGAAAGATAAATAAACTTGAAAAGGAACTACCAATCACAAAAGGATTTTATGTGACCCATATATTTCTTATGTAGAAATAAAAATAGCTATGTAGGCTATAAGTTTGATTAGCATCAGAACATACACCTTTGAAGCCTATAAACAGCTCTGTATTAGGGGGGATTGCTTCTATTGAAAGGATCGACCATTACATAAATTTCGGAGATTTTGCTATCTGTAAGACATGTTTTCAAGAAGTTTTGTTTGTATGTAAAGGTTTAGAACTTTACCATTTTTCCTTGAATATCAA
Organism: Artemia franciscana; assembly: GCF_032884065.1. Classification (NCBI taxonomy): domain Eukaryota; kingdom Metazoa; phylum Arthropoda; class Branchiopoda; order Anostraca; family Artemiidae; genus Artemia; species Artemia franciscana. The sequence continues at coordinate 444,047 of NW_027062617.1, forward strand.
AGACAAAAAAATAAATACAACTTTTCATCCCTGAAAAGGGTAAATATGGCTATCATAAAAAGTGGTAGTTGGGTTTCACTCTAAAGCATATACAGAGATGACATTAAACTTACTACAAAAATTCTGATTTTGGAATTGTTATTTTGACAATTTTTCAGTAAGGGCAATTAAATTTATAGGCTATTGAGGTAGCAAATTATTAAGTATATACTCGTCATCCATGTTTGAAAGACCAGCTGTTTTTGGGCGTACGGATTCTGGGCGGGGTGAATCCCATCTGGAAAGCGTCTCGACATTCCTTTGCTGCGGTGAAGAAAATCTTAATTCATCTGAATTTCCAGAGCTGCTTATCCTCGAGGATGAACTTCCAGTTCTGTCCAACAGCCTTTGTGCTGTTCTTGACCGAGCTTGTTCTATTTGATGAAGAATTTCAGAATATTCTTTTGCTTCTGGGAAACCTAAGTCACTCGTAAGTCTAATCTGACATTGTAAAATTTCAATATTGTCTGGAAATTTTATATGTGCTGCTTTGTAGACTTCATACGCTTTCATGAGACTGCCACACTTTTTATGTACTGATGCCACTAATAAAAGCCATCTGGGATCAAATGGCTGTGCTACTGTTGCTAATTCGAGGATAGGTAGGGCTTTTTCGGGTAGTTGAACCTCTATATAATATGATGATAGCCATTCAATAGCTTCTGTTGAAGAAGGGGAGTACCTATGCGCTTCAGAGAAATAATACAGAGCTTGCTTCTTATCTTTTTGCTTGTCATATATATGTCCTAACCTTAAAAGGACCCGTGGCTCGCTAGGTAAAACGCTTAAGAGCTGAATATACAAATCAGAAGCCATATCAGTGTCTCCAGTTGCTTCGTAAATATCCGCTAATTGGAACATTACGTCAAACTGTCCACGAAGAACTGTGAGTATTTTTTGAAAGTAGTCCGTACTGTCCTGATACGCGTTTATTCTTTTGAAAACTAATCCTAAATTGTAAGCAGCTTCTACGCAGATATTGTCCATATCTAATGCTTTTTCGTATAACCCACGTGCTGTTTCATAATCTCCGTTGCTGAAATAACAGTTTCCCAAGTTAACAAACAAACCTGGATAAATACATCCCCGGTCAATAGCCGTAACGATGTAGTCTTTAGCAGTATCTACTTCCCCCTTTAACCACATTATACCCGCAAGATTTGTTGTGGCTATTGCTGCCACTTTTAGGTCTTTCTTGGTCAAACCTACGAGTATGTCTGTACTTTGGCTTATATTGCCGATTTGAAGTAAAGTAACCGCTCTGTTTATTTCTAGTTCATCTGCCAAACTATAGTATGGGGAACCTTTAATTACTTCGATGCACCAGCTAAAGGCAGACCCATCTTGGTCTATGTCAGCAAGAAGTTTAAAGGACATTAACATGCTGTACTCTGATTTCTTTTTGTTGTCTTGAATAAAACAACTCAAGTCATCCGTTTCGGCAATATCCATGAGGGTAATATGGTTGTCATGCTGAATGGCTGTGGCATTGTCTTCTTCTATTGGTAGGGAGATCATTCGCTGTATGTTGTTTCTTAACCTTTCTTGATCCATAAGGATATAATAACAAAGGCTCAAATGAAAGCCACTTTGAAAACTAGGGTACTCTTGCATAACGAACTCAAATGTCGTTGCTGCGTCGGAAAACTGACCTAGCTTCACAAACAATATAGCAATATTGTGCATGATCTTTCCTCTCAGCCATCTGAATGCTTTTGGTATTTGATCTAAAGCCATTCGATAATTTTTTAAAGCTTGTCCGTAATCACCCAGTCTAACATAAATGTTACCAACGTTCAGTCGGAACCGTCCTCCGCCACCATAAAGCTTATTCTTGATGATTGATTGGTATTGTTGCAGTGCTTCAGTATAAAGCTCATTTGCGCTACATTGGGCTGCCAAATTTAATTGGACGGAAAAAACCAGGTCAATATTTGGGGGAGTGGTAATATTCATCTGCTCTCGAAATCTTTCAACTGCTTTTTCACGTGCCAAAGCTTCACGTGCGCGTTCCATGGCGATTCTATAATTATGTTGGGCATTTAATGTAATTGATTCATCTATAAGATCCCATACTGCACGCTCCATAGAGACTAATTTTTCTTGTGGAGTTTCATCTTTTTTTTCGGTGTATCCTGTTTGAAGTCTTCCCTGGTTTAGTGGGTCAAATGAACTACCTTCGCCCCAACCACGTGAGCTGTATCCGGCACTCTTAACTGCTGTCATTGGCCTTGAAGCTGTTTGTGGTCGAGATGTTCCAGGACGAGAAGCTGCAGTACTTTCACGAAATGCTACAGTAGCTATTTTGCCAGTATTCAAAGTAGATGTTATGCCAGGTGTCTTAGCCCTTGCCGGAGTGTACAATGGCTCACGAAAGGCTTCATCAATAAGATCAACTGTTGGAATGGACTTATCTACTTTGTTTGCGCTACTTCTGCCATTTTCTTCTTCGTCAGCTGGCGTAGAACGAAAGAATCGAGCGAGACGCGACATCTGTAATGCAAGAATCAAACTTAAAACTGAACTGTTCCTTTTCTTTAATGCTTAAGTACAATTATCAATTATAAAATTAGATACCCCGATTTTTAGGGGGCTTGGAAGCTGTGCATTCCTGATGTTTAACCAGTGTTTTAACCAGTATTGTAAAAATGGATTGAGTAATTGATTTAGGAGCAAATATATGCTTGTGAGTGTTAAAAGAGAAATCGATTCGTGTGTTGATTGAGGTGACTGCCGGTATTGGAAAGGAAGCATGATGAATCACTGAGTGTGGATTCCTTTAAGTTCCCCGTAAAAATATATTATCTTTAGAATGTCGATTAATTGTTTAGTAGGGGTGGGGAAGGAGGAGTCAGAGAGCTTTTTTCCGAGGAAGTGTGTTAATAGGTGAAGTGTCCCTTTTTTGGGTCGTCTCAAACACGCTAATAAGCGTTGGGACCTATATTAATATTGTTAGCATTATATGCCGTTTTGTTTTGTTAGTATTATATGATTATTTCTATGTTGCGTTTTTGTGACCCATTCGTTAATAAAAAAAAAGAGGTGAAATTCGTAAAAGATGGGCCAAAAAGAAAATTTTTGTTCCCAAAGGATGTTCTGCAGTTTACCCTGGAAACAGCGTAAATAAATCATTTTTAACTAATGGCAATGCAGTATTAGAGTTTGTTTTCTCCTATTTTAGCCACTAGTTTAGCCTAGTTTTTCTCCTAGGTACTGAGGATAAGTGTTCTGAGGGTCAGCTACACCTCTTATGTTAAAGCCATTTGATTTTTTTTTATTGTTTTTTTTGTTTAATTATATTTTTTTTGATTTTCAATTTTTCAATTTTTTTTTTTTTTTTGCTGAGAACGGCTATTGTTTATATATCCAGTATATTTGTATATTAGAATCTATCTTGTAAGAAGGAAAAGTTCACTGTCGATTAATTTCATCCCTACTTTGAACTGTTACACTTTCGTCATGGAAAGGCAGTGTCGTCTTCGAAGTTATCTACTTAAAGGGAGGGGGATTATCAGCGAGGATGGAACGTCTGGAGGGAATTTCACGGGGGGGGGAGTGCACTTTACGTTGGATGAACTTTCCACGGAGGAGTTTTCCGTGCAGGGGAAGGGTATATTTCATAGAGGTTGAGTCAGATTTACCGACATTATTTGAAAAACGAACAGAAATTATGCCGTACATGAAGGGTTGCCACCTCCTCAATACCTTACTCTTTACGCTAAAGCTAGACTGTTTAATAAAATTGAAACAAGGGGGTCGTTTAATTAGAATAGGAATTTTTTTCAAGTGCTAACAGCTTTAGCGCAAAGAGCAAGGCATTAAGGAGGGGGCAACCCTTCATATCTGGAATAAATCTTCCAAAATTAATATGCAAATTTTGTTTTAAGTTTTATATACTGTGAGCCAAATTCGAACCTTGATTAGTTGAAAAACATTTAGAAATTAAATGAAAAGGCCAGTTTTTTTAACTGGAAGAAAGGAGCGACATTAAAACTTAAAACAAACAGAAATTCCGCATATGAAAGCAGCTTTCCCTTCAAAGAAGCAGTTTTAATTGTTTTAAAAAATAGAAATGTGACAGAGAGTGATTTAATTAACATCAGAGGCACCTTATACTTCGGAATTCCACCTGCCTTAAGTATTGACATGTGAAGCTCTTCTTGAAACTTTGTAATAGAACATCTACAGCCAAGGAGACGTTAGTCAAGAAATTTTAGATCGTTAAAATTTACAGCCCAGGCACCTGCAGGCTTTAAATTTCTATCATTTTGAAATTTTCCTGCACGACAAAGAGCGACATTCAAGCAAGAATCACCAAGCTCCTTTTTCCTTCGAGACGAGGAGTTCCATACCTTTTCTATTTAATCCACCTTTTCATTCATCTTCTAAACGTTTTTGGGGTAGGGAAATTGTCTTTGTACAAATCAGATCATTTATTGAAAACAAAGATCAAACTTTAATAGGCGTGTCCCAAACATGGTATTTTCAAGTAAAAAACTAATAATATATAAAGGTCCCAACTATAAGTTTTAGTAAAGATTATCAAAGATACTATAACAATTAAAATTGGTCAACACATGGAAAATTATCAAAAGCTACGATCTATTCAAAACACACACAAAACTTGGAACAAAGCTTCCCGAATAGCGCTATAACCTATATTGAACCAGTGTCAATTTTGGAACTTTCACAGCCAATTTCCTGGGGAGTCAGGATCTAAGAGGGACAAAGGGAGGCGCGAAGAAGCTCTTGTAGATAGGGTTGTGAGTCAGATTTCATGCACAGTTGCTCACGACAGATAAAAAGGGGGCCAAGTTCAAGTGCTTTTAGGCAAAAAGAGTAAGGCAATGGGAAACCTTCGTATGTGATTTGTAATGATCTCTTTTGAACCTGTTCAATTTCCTCATTTCTTCTTTTGTTAGGGTGAATTGCAAACAAGACTTGTATATCCTAAAAGTGGGGGGGGGGGTAAACATATAGAAAATTAATTTTAGTTTGTCCTTTGGTAATCGGACTTTCTTAGTTTTTTTTTTAGCATTCCAATAGTCTCCTTTGTCTTTTTTACAATCATTCTGATATTTTCATGCCAAGTAAGGTCAGGAGCAATTACTATCCCTAGTAGGTTAGTGGTATTCCTGAGGAGGTTTGTGTCTATTGGTGGTTTAAATTAAGGTTTGCTTTTCATAAGAAATGAAAATGTCATTACTGAGCATTTGTCTTTATATAATACTATATCCGATTTTGGTACTTCAAAGGTAACTTGTTCTATGTAGTCCAAATTTGTGTTTTTCCCTGATCTGGATACTATCTCAGCTAAAGAAAGAACATCAACATACTTCCATCTTTCGTCTAGTCAAGCAGCTATTTCATTGAACATGAGAGGAAGTACGAAGGACCGATCACTGTTCTTTGCTCGACAGCAAAGATAACACGCAAAGAAGAGGATTTTCTTATATTTTAAATTCTGTTCTCTGTTTGCTACAAAACTTTTGACAAAATTAATAAGAAAGTCAGGAATTATTACACATCAGTTAAAAATAATACAAATTATGATTACACATCGATTACAAATTATACAGATTATTACACATCGATTGCACAATCGATTGCACATCGGTTACAAATTATACATATTATGGTTACACATACTGTGGGGACAGGTGGGGGACAGTTATTCCGGAAAAAATAGAAAAAATAAGGTATTTTTAACTTGCGAATTGGATCTTAACGAAATTTGATATTTAGAAGGATATCGCGTCTCAGAGCTTTTATTTTAGACATTGGTGGGAGTTGAAGGGGGAAACCTAAAATCTTGGAAAACGCTTAGAGTGGAGGGATCGGGATAAAACTTGGTGGGAAAAATAAGCACGAGTCCTAGATAACATCATATAACTAGATTACAAATTATACAAATTTTTACACATTGATTATACAATCGATTACACATCAAATACATCGATTACGCAGCTCGGCAATTGCAAGCAAGGTGCGCATGCGGCAATCAGTTGATTATAGCCATTAAACAAATTATTTTATCGTTAATTTATATAAAACTCTACGTGTTATATCTTGAATCACCATAATGTAGCTTTCATTATTTAGACGCTGTAAATTAAGAAACTATGAAGTGGACTGTGTTTACTATTATCATCTGGAGCAAAATAATGAAGCATTGGCTTTTACACAAGGTATATCTTAAAACTAACAATTCTCACTGGTTGTCAAGGAATAGAGAATAAATTATATTTTTTAGAATTAGTCTTGTTTTTAGATTGTCATTAAAGAAATTTTTGTTAAGAATAAAAGCTTCTTGAGGTGTCATTTGTCAAATCTTGAGGGTTTGACTTTTGAGGCACCATTTCTTTTAAATCTCTCTTTACGAAATCCTCCCACCACAAATGCGGAGGACCTACTTTCCAATCAGCCCGAGAAAGGACATTGGCCGTTGGCTGGAAAGGATAATATGTAATCCTCCATTTGGAGAATATGCCGTACTCTTTACAACCGTTCTCTTATTACAGCCCTGGAAAGTGGGATTGAACCACACTTATCATACGGCCTACTGTTTGAAATATGGTCAGTTAGTCGGGTACCAAAAACAATCAGTAGTCAGCTTCTCTAGAAAACGTTAAGCAAATCTTCCTCCGTTTTTTTTTTTTTTTTTTTTTCTATTTTGAGCGTCTATGCTTCAGAGCCATAATTAACTGCTGTCATCACTGTAGCTTCCAATATTCTTATCTTGGTTCGCAAACTTATCTTCCTCTTTTTCAAACTTTTTTTCAACCATTAAAAAAGCACCCTGAGCCTTGGTTATTTTACTTTTAACATCTTCACTGCTCCCACAGTCTTTACTAACAATACCCCCAAGGAAAGTGAAGTTGAGGACTTGATCAATCTTTTCGCTACCCAACGTCACCTTTACATCTAAAGTTAATATGAAAAGTGCCGACCTTTGCGGGTGGCAAGTGGCATGACCGCAGCGGGCCTTGTACCTACCGGGGCCCTGCACTAAGAGGGACAAATTTGTTACGAATTAAGATCATGTGAGGGATCTTTTTTACCTAGTGAGGGGTCTCATAGTCGAAGCCGTGGAATGTACGGTTGGGGTTTCCAAATGTGGGCCCCTTCTTTATGTGGAGCAGGGCCAGTGATTGTAAAACTGTCCAAATTCCTTAAAACTATCAAAACCTCTTTGTTAGGACCTTTTGGCCCTGGTCACTAGATAAATGTCCCTTCCTTTTGTTTCTTCAGTTAAATTTAATTTTTACCCGCTCTGGGCTACATTATGACCATGTAGCCAGGCCCCATTCAGTGGCAGCTGCAAAAGGCCCCGTGCACCAGTAAGGCCGTCTCTGATCTTCACTTGATCCCAGCCTTAATGACTTGGCGTTTTTAGTATTAATTTTCAGACCTATTCTACCACCCTGAACTCTTAAAACCTCTAAAAGTTCATTCACTTTACTCACACTTTCATCTAGGACACTTAAATCAATAGCATAGTGTATATCCAGGAGTGTTTTTCTTCGCCATTTTGATTCTGTGTTTTCACATTGCCTTTCCTGTGCTTGTTAAGACAAATTCCATCAGAATGATCCATACAAATGGATAAAAATGGAAATACAACCCTGTTTAATTCCTGGTTTAATGCAAAACCACCCAGCTACTAACCTCATTTCATTACAAAGTAGCTTAAGTGTAACAATAGTATTCTCATATATAGCACCAATCACTTTTGTGTATTTGTCTGGCACATCATACAAGGATAAGACCTTTGATAAAGCTCTTCTATCAACAGAACCAAACGCTTGCTCATAATCTATAAAACTGAGCACCAAAGTTGTTTCACAACTAAGTTGCTTCTCTATTATTAACTTTACTTTTTTTTTTTGGGGGGGGGGGGATTTTCGAAATGCCTTGTTATATTTACATATTTTTTTGAAGACCAGTTGCTGTCAAAGAATACATATAAGCAATTCCATCTCCTTTCGTTGTTCTACTTTATTTCATTAACGTTATTACCTAATCTAAAAATAAAATGTTAGTACAGCTCTTTGTCTTGCAAGCCTAAGAATAATTTTGAAATATATAAACTGAAAACATTAATTAGCATCAAGGACGCCGGCAGAATATATTCTAGGGGGGGGGAGCAGATGCCAAAATAACAGTGGTGGTTGGGTGACAGTTTAGGTGGTTGGGGGCACTAAACTACGACTTTACCCCGAAGAGGACGAATTTGCAATCAATTTAAAATTTTGAGATACTAATTGATTTAAAAGTATCAATAACTATATTTTAGGCTTCCCAGTTGCAAAAGAAGTAATGCCAAACGCTGGCAACACTGGATTCAACCAAGTTGATTCGCTTTATTTACAATGAAATTAGGCTACGTTTGGTAATCTGTGATTGCCTATCAGCTATAATGAAAGGGGGTAAGTCATTGTTTAGGTTTAGGAGGGTAAATTTCTACAAAAGTGTGTTTTAAGAGAAAAACTGCTCATTCTTCCTGAGACTTCAGAAAAATGATGAAAGAGATCGGGGGGAGTAGGAATTAATTTAAATGTTTCTCTATAGAGCTAAAATGTCACATTCCCATATCTAAAGCACATAGGGTGAAAAGGCGAGGCAGGTCACCATCATCCAGCCTGGAAATTTCTTTGGGGTGGCACATACTGCTAGGAACTTATTTTTTTGCAATTTTAAATTGTAACATTTTTCTTTTTCTATTTATATGAAGCACTTCTATGTATTTAAACAAATGCATGTAATGTATTTATCGGAAAGAAAATCCTATTGTACAGGTTGTGATGGCTTGAGTTATGTAGAAGATCAAAAGTGTCAATGAATTTCCATCCATACAAACAATAATGCTCCTTTTCTTCCAACCGAAATTCTTTAGTAATAATATTAACAAGAACTTTTCACCAAAATTACTATTCACCGTCTGGCTAAGGTATTTCATAGAAGTTTATCCTATGGGTAGTAGAGTAGTTAGAGGGGGCAGCAATCCCCAGACAAGACCTCCGAGGGGGGCTGCAAACTTTTTTTTTGTCAGTAATATGATATATCTATATTTTGGAAGTGACGGTGAGGGGGGACGGGCAAAACCGACATTGTCCCCAGGCACTAAAAAGCCTATCTACGCGTTTGCTAATAGGTAAAGCTTGCAACAGAGTGCTATTTTGTTATGCTTCCTTAATATTAGGGTGGTGCTTTGACAATAATTGTCAGGGAGATTGGACTAATCAAGTAACAATATACCTTCATTTTATGTTGATTTTTTTTTTCTCCCTTTATAAATGATGGAAAATGTTTGTTTGGGCCGCTGTTGCCCAGGCGACATAAAGCAAGCTTAAGCAATTACATAGATGGCAATGTCTGTACATAAATTTAATATTTCAAATTTGATTGCCAAAAACTGCCAATAGCCTATCTATCACAGAATGAAACTCAAACCCATTGAAAAACTGTCAATGGGATGTTTTTTACACTTGGCTTTTTTGGAATTATGGTTAAAAGGTATATTAGGTGTCATTTTCTAGCCTGCAAACTAATCCATAGAATCATGACAGTGCAGAGTTAGGCCTAGGCTAATGTTTGATTTTAATTTTGCTTAGCCTATACTTTAAGGCTATCTCAACCCCATCAAGGAGAATGACCCCGCTTTTCTGATGGTATTGACTATTATCTATGGAAAAATTTCTGAATAGTGAATCAGATGGTAATACACTTTTCCTATCTTAGTCTTTCACTCAAAAAGATTCCTTAGAACAGAAAGTCAACTTTCCTTTTTAAATTAGAATTGTTTTACACACTGTATATGACAAGCAAGTAGAAAATCAATGCAAACCAAAGAAAGCAGCTAAACCTTTCTATCAACAGTGTATTCAGATAGTCAAGAAACAAACTTACCTCTACAATAAGAATATCATCCTTAATCCAAATATAACATGAATAAATGACATATTTATCTTGGTGCCATCATTGATGATAAACTTAAATTTCACAGCCATGTCCAGCATGTTGTTTCCCATGCAAGCTCCAGTCTTGGACTACTAAAATGAACTATCAACAGCAGACAGGTTTCTATATTTATAAAACTATATAAGGCTCTTGCCAGACTCCATCTCAATTTTGGCATGTGTCTTGCTGGCCCTTCTTATTGGCAAGATATGAGGCTCATCAAAAACATACTGAGACAAGTAACAAAATGCATGCAAAGTCTAGCATCAACCTCATATGAGGACTGCCTCAGGTACTTTAAACTACCCACTCTGGTTTACAGATGCTTGCACAACAACATGATGCTTACTTACAAGCTGCAGAAAAAAAATCAGCAATCTTTGTGGCAATCTCAGTACTGACCAGCACAACACAAGAGGACACTACAAGAAGCTACCAAAGTCAAGCTCCCAATCAAAAACTCCCCAAACATTCTTTTCAAGAAGAGTCATAAACCATTGGAATCAACTGAAAGATTCAACTGTCAGTGCTCCCTCCATCCAGTCCTTCAAAAATCAACTTGACAAAGAGTAGGAGAAGAAGCAATGGAGTTTTGACTGGCAGTTGTCAACTCAAGAGCGCTACAGGTCTGGAAGACCTTAAAGTTCTCAGATGTATTAGGGTAAGGTAAGGTGAATTGAATTGATTTTGACAATATTGAGAATCAATAGGCTACATGCATAGGAAATGTTTAGGTAAGGTTAGAAAAGATAAGTTTGGTTAAGTTAGGTTAAAATTGAGTTTGCAATATAAAAAATGCCATATTTGGATTCAGGATGTTTCTTACTCTCTGAATTGTCTGTGGATTTAGATGAACAAATACAACGTAGAAACAATAGGGAAAGTTTTTTCAAGACAATGGAAATTATTTATGTAGATATTTCGGCCCTATGTCCAAGGGCCGTCTTCAGCACAATACAATACTATATATATATATAAAAGAACTTACATCAAATTGTGAGAATTAAAACTGAATATAAAAACACTTATTAAAACAATTTTTTTTTAAAAATATAGCCCTAGCATCCTTACTTCAGCGTAGTTCAACCAGGACTGGCGAAAAGAATGAAATGAAGAAATATAAACTCATTCAAACTAAAGAGAATAAAATGATTAGATGCAATTTCTTAAAGCTAATCTTGCTTGTTTAGCAGCCTGTCTCAAAGGCCTTTTTGTAGTTGGTTCAGTACTATTATAAATTGGTTTAGTAAAATATTTGTTAGATCATTTTTAATTAAATTTGAGTATAAAGAATTTAGTGAGTATTCCCCCAAGTCCCTGTTCAAAGAAATATTTTTATTTATTTTGAGATTAATTTCAATTGATTCTCGAACCACCTGTTTTATTCCCAAATCATTACTAATGAGTGAAGAGTTTTCAAAAAGTATCATGTGGGACGGATTATTAAATATATGCCAACCTAGAGCAGAATCAAAGGAATTGTTGGAACCATTTGAAATTAAGGCCTTGTCTATGTCATTTTTATGCTGTTGTAACCTTTTGTCTAGATTCTGATGGGTCCTGCCGACATAGTATTTTCCGCAATCACAGGGTATTTGATAGACCCCTCTTTGGCGAGTAACTGGGGTTTTATCTTTACCCGAATTTAAGAAATTGATGATTTTAAAATTATTAGTAAAAACTACGTACAGATTATTTTTTGTGCAAATATTTTTTAATTTTGTTGTAATCTTTGGGATATACGGAAGATAGACAATATTTGAGGGCTTATCAATAGCCTCACATTGTGAAGTATCTTCTTCGATTTTACAAGAATGTCTTTTTATTCTACGGCTAATTATTTTATTTACAAAAGGAATGGGGTATCCATTACCAAAAAGAATATCTCTGATAAAATTTATTTCTGCATTTATATATGAATGGGAGCAAATATTTAGGGCACGATCAATGAGGGAAATTACAACTGCTCTTTTAACTTGTGGGGGGTGATTTGAATTAAAGTGAAGATATCTATTGTTTTGTGTTGGCTTTCGATATATAGTAAAATCCAGTTCATCAGCATTACGAATAATTAATACATCTAAAAACGGTAGTTTATTTTCAATTTCAACTTCAAGGGTGAACTGCAAATTTCGGTCATAAGTGTTAAGATGATCTAAGAAGCCCCGAAGTTCAGCTTCCCCATAATTCCAAAGTGAAATTACGTCATCCATATAACGACCCCAATAGACATGTTTTAGAAAATAAGAATTCAATGCCCAATTCTCAAGATTCTCGACGTAAATATTTGCTAGTAGCCCGGAAAGCTCCCGCTGCCAATATTGGAAAATGGCTTTGTGCAGCTTTCAAACCTTTATTGTATTCTCAAAATTCCTATATTCATAACTCGGCAGATTTGATTAAAAAACTTAGCAACACAAGTAGTTTCGACATTGTTTCCATGTATACAAATATAGATGTAACTATTTCAGAGGAATTATTAAAAAACAAAATAGAAGAAAATTACCACTTGATCGAGACTTCAGCGACAGGAATTGATTGTGAAGTTTTAATGACTCTTGTTAAAATTTGTAATAAGTTTTCTATGTATTTTCAATTTCGCGATTCTTTTTATCAGCAAAAAAATGGATTACCCATGGGGGCACCTTTATCCGGGCTACTAGCAAATATTTACGTCGAGAATCTTGAGAATTGGGCATTGAATTCTTATTTTCTAAAACATGTCTATTGGGGTCGTTATATGGATGACGTAATTTCACTTTGGAATTATGGGGAAGCTGAACTTCGGGGCTTCTTAGATCATCTTAACACTTATGACCGAAATTTGCAGTTCACCCTTGAAGTTGAAATTGAAAATAAACTACCGTTTTTAGATGTATTAATTATTCGTAATGCTGATGAACTGGATTTTACTATATATCGAAAGCCAACACAAAACAATAGATATCTTCACTTTAATTCAAATCACCCCCCACAAGTTAAAAGAGCAGTTGTAATTTCCCTCATTGATCGTGCCCTAAATATTTGCTCCCATTCATATATAAATGCAGAAATAAATTTTATCAGAGATATTCTTTTTGGTAATGGATACCCCATTCCTTTTGTAAATAAAATAATTAGCCGTAGAATAAAAAGACATTCTTGTAAAATCGAAGAAGATACTTCACAATGTGAGGCTATTGATAAGCCCTCAAATATTGTCTATCTTCCGTATATCCCAAAGATTACAACAAAATTAAAAAATATTTGCACAAAAAATAATCTGTACGTAGTTTTTACTAATAATTTTAAAATCATCAATTTCTTAAATTCGGGTAAAGATAAAACCCCAGTTACTCGCCAAAGAGGGGTCTATCAAATACCCTGTGATTGCGGAAAATACTATGTCGGCAGGACCCATCAGAATCTAGACAAAAGGTTACAACAGCATAAAAATGACATAGACAAGGCCTTAATTTCAAATGGTTCCAACAATTCCTTTGATTCTGCTCTAGGTTGGCATATATTTAATAATCCGTCCCACATGATACTTTTTGAAAACTCTTCACTCATTAGTAATGATTTGGGAATAAAACAGGTGGTTCGAGAATCAATTGAAATTAATCTCAAAATAAATAAAAATATTTCTTTGAACAGGGACTTGGGGGAATACTCACTAAATTCTTTATACTCAAATTTAATTAAAAATGATCTAACAAAATATTTTACTAAACCAATTTATAATAGTACTGAACCAACTACGAAAAGGCCTTTGAGACAGGCTGCTAAACAAGCAAGATTAGCTTTAAGAAATTGCATCTAATCATTTTATTCTCTTTAGTTTGAATGAGTTTATATTTCTTCATTTCATTCTTTTCGCCAGTCCTGGTTGAACTTCGCTGAAGTAAGGATGCTAGGGCTATATTTTTAAAAAAAAATTGTTTTAATAAGTGTTTTTATATTCAGTTTTAATTCTCACAATTTGATGTAAGTTCTTTTATATATATATATAGTATTGTATTGTACTGAAGACGGCCCTTGGACATAGGGCCGAAATATCTACATAAATAATTTCCATTGTCTTGAAAAAACTTTCCCTATTGTTTCTACGTTGTATTTGTTTGTTATGGAAAGGCAGTGTGGTCTTCGTCGCTATTTTTGGATTTAGATGTTTAGGCTACCCTTTTCTGTAGCCTAGGCTCTTCTGAAGAAAATACCATAATGACAAACAAGTAGCATCATTTGACTCTCAACAAAAATTTAATCCATAGGCTATATAATGGTGTTTATAATGGCAAAAATGCAACCTCTTTTTGCAAAGATCAGGTATAGCCCTGGGCTACATATAAAACTACAAGAAAACAATTTAGGTATAGCAATGAAATCATTACTTTGTAATAGTCTAATTGCTTGTTACTCTGTATTCAGATAATAGCCTGTGTATTCAACTATTCTTATTCTTCCATATTATTAGGTTTTTTACCTAGTTAATAATAAAATACAAGTTAACAAAGATATGTATATGATTCAAGTAATGAAAAACAATGGACAAGTATTTTATTTAGGGTTATATATGACCTCATTGGAGAGCAGAGAGATAGGGCACATTGTCATGGTAACAACTATTATATCTAGAAATAATGTTGATTGGGGAATTGAATGGTGAAATGGTGCTTTTTTCTTGTTTTCAGTTTTTTCAACTAAAAGTAAGGAGCAACATTCAAACTTAAAACAAACAGAAATTATTACATATATGAGGGGGTTTATCCCCTCCTCAATACCTTGCTCTTTATGATAAGGTATTTTTAGTAATTTCATAAGAGCTATTTATTCTAATTAAATGGCCTTTGTGATTCAGGGGTCATTTTTAATGATTTGGAACAAAGTTTGAGCTTTAGTGTATAAAGGGAGATATTAATGAGGGAGCTAACACCATCATTTATAATAAAAAAAGAAATCACCAATGCAACAGCACAAACACATAAAAAAAAGACAGAAGGAGAAAAGGAAGACTGTTTTCCTACATGAGTAATTAATATAGATCAGTACTTGAATGAGGCCTTAAGCTTACTCATCCATAAAATCACATAGGTCATCATAGCCATACACAATCAACCATAAAGAATAATCCATGGACAGGCAGTTGTGTCATAAGTAAATATAAGTCATCATTTACCAAATATTAAAAACAGAAAAAAAGACAAATAATTCAGAGGCAACAACCCAACACAAGGGCTCATCAGGAGAATACACAGTTGCCTATAGGGTTTGGGCACTTTAAATTCCCTACCCAGGCAAGTGGCTTGCCTACCATAAATTCTCTATGGTATCCCGTTGCTATGTATCACCCCCAAAATATATGCCTATGAAAAAACAAATGTAGAACAACCAAGTAACACCAAAACAAGCCTGTCATACCTTGGTTTTGGCCCTCATATATTTATGTTACAAATCCACAATATATAATTATACTAAACAATTATTAAAAATTTTTCACTCTATCAAATTTTCTCTATTGATGTAAATGTGACCTAGATAAAAATCAAAGAAATGAATGCAAAATAAGACCATTTAAAAAAACAACAAAAAAAAACCTCCCCTGGCCCTTTTTTCTCAAAACCTTCTTATCAAAACTTTGAGAAAGCTATTTAGCAAAAAAAAGTAAAATTAATATGCAAATTTCTTTTTAATTATTCATGTACATTGAGCCAAAATCAAAACCCACATTAATTCAAAAGTGTTCAGAAATTAAATAAAAAAAACAAGTTTTTTTTTTAACTGTAGCCAAAGAGAACCAAATTTAAACTCATGGTCCAGCTGTATAAAATAACCCTCTTTGCATCAATGCTCAGAATCATGCTGAATGTAAACGTTTTCAAATTAAATTCTTTACCAGGAGTGTGATTTTTGATGTGTAGTAAATAATTGGGACCAAAACTTTGGAAAGTAGTGAAAATTTTGTCAAGTTAAGTAGAAGTGATAGTTACTAGGGATGGATTGTCACTAGTGATAAATTACTAAGGGTGGCAACCCTGAGTAAAAAAGGACTTTGGAGAATCATTTTTTTGTGGAGACAGTCAACAATTTTTTCTGTGGAGAAAAATTCTGGGATGCTGGAAGCATCAGTAATTTCAGACAAAATCAGCCAACAAATTTTACCAGGCCATGAAAACTGCCAAGTAGCTTTGCTACTATGATACCCCACTTTTGCTTGGCAGAGTAAAACTTGTGTTTTGACAGCTTTTCTTTGAGCAAAAAGTATTTTTTATGTAAAAAAGGTATTTTCAGACACAATCTGCCAACAAATTTGAAAACTGCCAAGTAGCTTTGCTACCCTGCTTTTTGCATGGTTGGTTTGTACTAATTCCTATATTTGTCCTCTATATAGGTGGCATTGACATCCGATGGGTTTGTGTCTTGACTTTATTTCAATGGTCATCTTTGTATTTTGTATTTTCTAAGAATAATTTTGTTTTGTAAGAATAATTTTTGATTTGTTTTGTTGGAACTTTTGTATTTCTTAAGAATTATTTTTGTTTTGTAAGAACTATTTTGGATTTTGTTTGAACCTTTTTGCATTCTTTAAGAAGGTATTTTGGATGCTGTTGGATTTTTTGTGAAAGTAGCAACCATTTTTTATTCCGTTAGAGCTACATGGATTTGTGTTAAGCATTTTTTAAGAATAATTTTGTTTTGTAAGGACTATTTTGGATTAATCTTACCCATCAAAAGTTATGAGTCTGTGAAATTTGCCACATTCTTGAAAATCTAAAGGAAATTACATGAAAAGAAAAATAAAACTTCTTCTATTGAAAGTAAGGACCAACATCAAAACTTGAAAGGAATAGTATTCTCTATGTGCAAGGGGTTTCCCTCCTAAATATTCCGCTCTTGACGCTAAAGTTCGAGCTTTTGTCCCAATCCTTTAACAACGATTCCTGAAACACAAGAATCAGAGCCTTTTTTATGTACCAGAAAAACCTTTGGCAGAATCTTAAAAAGTGGAGCATTGAGAAGGGTGTAGCCCCCTCACAGAGGGAATAATATTTTTTGTTTTAAGTTTAAATGTTGCTCCTTACTTTCACTAAAAACTTTGATTTTTATATTTAATTTTGCTGGTAACCATTTTATCCTATTGTCTGTTTATACATTACCATGTTATGCACAATTCAATATTTTTTTTTGTCATAGGCAATTATACTAGTTACTGGCTATTACTGCCTATTATATATTTAATATACTTTTTAGTTTTTTTTTGTGCATTCATAAACAGTGCTGATTTTGTGACTTGTTCACTCTTTTAATCTTGATTGAGGAGTTTAGTTAAGATTTTAAGCTAATGGTTAATAGTAAGCATAAATCAGCTACTCTAAAAATATATTTTCAAGGATGGCTATGCCTTCAAAAGAAAGCTGTTTTTTTTAAATCTATATTTAAATAACTATCTAGCTCCTTATTACGATTAACTAGTGCTTTACTGAAAAGACAATGCCACCACAGAAAAACAAGAATAGAACATGAAAACACCTTAAACCAACATAGAAGAATTATTCAAAAATGCCTTCAGTTGTAGGTACTGTCAAAACAAAATTTAAGTGTTTTCGTTGTTTAATTTTGTTTAAAATTTAAGTGTTTTCAAAATTTTAAGTGTTTTAAGGCCTGTTCAAGTGGAAACTAACACAACCAGATGCGTGTGTCTAAAAAAGTTAAAATTGGGGTTCATTTTTTGAACTTGTATCTATTGGGCTAAAAGGATATAATTTAACATTTTTTTTAATAGGCATAGTTTATATTTTCACACAGCAATTCGTGATTGTGATTGCTATGGACTTGGTTAATTGTCCTTTGAATTTTCATAATAATTTATAGTTCAAGAAATTGTCTGGTGGCACGCATTAAAAAACCCTTAGTGTACTGTTTTGCGAAAATTCGAAAAACAACCCAAAGTTTCCTCCCCCAAAGTTTTACGTCCCTTTTCAGAAGCTGTTAACTGTATTGACTATAGTAATTTATTTCCATATTAAGCATTTAAGCATCCATTCATTTTTTATTTGCATTTTAAACGCTTAAAATGAAAATTAAAAAAAACTTTTAGGTGATACTCTTTCATCCTGCTAGCCTGTCCTACATGTCTTCAGTGCACCGCTTCTCTTTGCCATCTCTTCACCTCTTCTTTACTCCTTCCTTTTCTTTCTCTCACTCTCTTTTTATGTTTCTCTCTCCTTTTTTTGTCTCTTGGTTCTAAGTGACGATTTTGAATCTGCCTAGAAAGTATTTAAAACCTTACAATTTTAGATCTGTTAAAGAATATATATTATATATATATATATATATATATATATATATATATATATATATATATATATATATATATATATATATATATATATATATATGTATATATATATATATATATATATATATATATATATATATATATATATTTATATATATATATATATATATATATATATATATATATATATATATATTTATATATATATATATATATATATATATATATATAAATATATATATATATATATATATATATATATATATATATATATATATATATATATACATACATATATATATATATATATATATATATATATTTAATTATAATATTATAGCATGGGAATTCAGTTATAGTCGTTTCAATTCCATATTGCTTTTTTGAGGGATTGCTGGAGTTGCACGAATCCAATTTAAATTTGGCAGATTGGTAATTTTTTGAAAAAACCAGCAATTCCAGCAAAAGAAACAATAAAAGTTAGCGAAAAAGACTAAACTTTTTGCAGCAGAGCCCAACATTACGCCTGAGCCAACTTAACTGCACAAAGCTGTGTTGAAAGATCCCACTTCTTGGGCACGTTACAGTAGACGCTGTAATACCAACTTTAGCCCTAAAAGGGTCTATCTGGTGTCAGTTCCCATATAGCTAATAAAATTTGTAGTATTGAAATCTGAGGTTTATATTTTTATTCACAATCAGCCAGTTATGGCAATAAAGAATTGGTTTTGTTTTACTCTAATCTTTAGAAAAGCACGCTCAGATGGATCCCATTCGTAATGTATCTGACTCGGTTCTGATTCTTTTCCACCACTACTGCTTCGAATAATGCGTGGCAATTTCTTAGTAGTAAGCTAAATCGCTATTCATTAGCATTTTAAGCCCTTTTTATGAGAGTTGCAAGATGAAAAAATTAGAATCCACTACCCCCTCCCACCTGGATTCATCTGAAGTCTATTCATGCCTGAAAACCATGATTTCCTATTGGTTGTATTTTGGTCTCTTCAATATTGTACATTCTTTAGGGCAGTATAGTATTTTTGTTAATGTTGTTACATTGAACAATGAACACAAATAAGACAAACACTTTTGTTAAATTTGACAACGCTTTCTATCTGTAAACACCATGCCTCCCCACAGGTTCAAAACGGTTCGAGATATCAATTGCGTAACCGGAACATACTTCAGGTTTACTGAAGTGTAGCTCATCGATTTTTGAGGATCTAAGCTCTGAGTTGCTGACGGATGTTCTCGATTACTAGGTGATAATCTGAGGTACCGATATCAGGGGCCTTGTACGTTCTGCAATTGCTAATGCATGATTGAAATCTCTGCGAGATGATGATATAGTCAAACATTTTCTTGCTACGACCATGATTACTGTACTACGTGTATTTGCGAATTTCTTTCCTGACGAACAGGGTGTTCGCGATGACAAGGTTGTAAGTGCTGCTGAGCTGGAGGAGCCTTAGTCCGTTCTCATTTACACGGTTCGGAGTTACTGGTCAAACAACTTGCCACTACAACTTATGACTATCGCACATAGTAGCATTAAAGTTGCCCAGTACGATTACAAAATCATGAGGTGAGATATCAGGCAGGCTATTGGTCTGGTATAAAAAGAAATCATCTTTTGTTTCAGTTTCAGGTCTATTTTTTTGGAGAATAACTGAAAAAGACTGTCACTTTGCCTTGCTTGTGACTGAAATGCGTGAAATTAATTCTATCTGACGTAGACTGAATCAAAGTAGACAAACCTTAGACTTTTGAGGACTAAGATCAAACTGGTGGATGTCAGGCTGTGCATCCACGTCACCAATCTTGTCACAAAATCAAACTGAATTTCCATGTTGGGCACCATCTTCATTACTTCATTCTTATTGATCTTTGTCTTCTCTAATGTTCATTCTAATATTTCCACTCTTGCCCAACCTTAATTTCCTATCGAAAGACACAAGAAGTAACTGGATTCACTGTATGCATTTCTCTTAACCTTTTGAAACTGAATGATATATTTGGGATTTAGCTCCCTTTCCTCATTCGTGATCAAAATTCTGAAAAGTAATTTACTTAAAAAGGACAAAGCAACAATATCTAAGGAATAGCAATGACATCTTCAGTCAGGTACCTTTCTAATTCCTGATTAATATTATCTGCTGACTCTTCTTCATCTGACTTGTCAAAGTTGCAAGTCTGTTATCAAACATGCGGTCAATCAAACCTGCTGTCCCTCCTCTCCTTTGTTTGGATACAGGGATGCAACTAGGATTGTAAGTTTGAAGACGAGATTTAAAGAATGCGTCCACAAAACTGTCCAACATGCCGAGAAATTTCGACTCATAAGCAAGATTTCCAATGTAACTAGTTAAATTTTGAATTTGTTGGCGCCGCAGCCCGAATTTCCCCCCTCCCCACCTAGCGACATCCCCTCCCTCAGTTGCGCCCCTAACTGGATATCATAGTTATAGTCGATTGATTCTTGGATCTTTTACCCACGCAAGTGAACATTCATTAAACAGAAACGTATGGTTTATTGTATTCTTTTTAGTTGTTTTGATAGAAGTTGAGCCTGTTTTGATAGAAGTTTAGAATGAGCCCTCTCGCAACATTCTAGGACCACTGGGTCGATACGATCACCCCTGGAAAAAAAAAAACAAATAAACACGCATGCATGATCTGCCTTCTGGCAAAAAATACAAAATTCCACATTTTTGTAGATAGGAGCTTGAAACTTCTACAATAGAGTCCTCTGATACGCTGAATCTGATGGAGCGATTTTCGTTAAGATTCTATGACTTTTAGGGGTTGTTTCCCCCTATTTTCTAAAATAAGGCACATTTTCTCAGGCTCGTAACTTTTGATGAGTAAGACTAAACTTATCTATTTAATTCAGCATCAAAATGCGATTCTTTTGATGTACCTATTGATATCAAAATTCCATTTTTTAGAGTTTTGGTTACTATTGAGCCGGGTCGCTCCTTACTACAGTTCGTTACCACGAACTGTTTGATTGAGAGAACAGCTCAAGCTGCATGCCCAATGTATATAAATTATATACAGGATAATAACAACTCAGTAATATTTGTCTACTACAGTCTTTGTGCGTATAAAAGCTCTGCCCATATCCTTTTCCATCAACAATTCAGTGTATATTACCCTGGAACTTGTGTTTTGGCAGAAACTTTATCAAAATGGCTTTGAAACCAACTCAAGACTTTGAAACTTACTTGTAATTTTAGAAACATCTAATAATAACATTACACTACTAATTACCAATTTATATATATGTATTGGAATAAATTCATTTAATATTGAATTCTTTAAAACTTAGTGTTACAAAGTTGAAGCCGAAACTTGACTTTTACATTCAAAAGAAAATTTTGTTCTAACGTAATTGAAGGGTCTGGAAGTTATGTCTTTGAGGTTGACCACCCCAGGACTCTCAGGGTAAGTGTTGCAAGTTATCCCCTGGGGGCATATAAGATATATATAGAAAGGGTGATAGTATAAACTTCGGAAGGGAATGATTGGATTAGTAATCAGAATTTCTAGTGACCTTTTAAGATTCAAAGTGATCAGTGGGTGGATACCTCCCTCCCAATACCTCGTGTTTAAGAAAAAGCATCTGATAGTAATTTTGACATGACCATTTGTTATCGACGAAGCTTCAAAAACAGTTCATTCGATTGGAAATTGAAAGAACCAGTGCCCTTTTTAATAGTCGAAAGTGACTAGAGGGCAACTGACCCCCTTCCTTTCCTAAAGCCCAACATTTCCTCAAACACATTCAATAAAAATTTTGAGATAGCCATTCTGTTTAACGCAATTGAAAAATAAAAAAATTATGTCTTTAAGGATGGCAACCCCACTGCAGCCTTCAGGGCAAGAGTTGTAAGTTGTGCCTTGGGGGCATATAAGGTATATATATTGAAAGGGTGATCGTATAAACTTCTGACGGCCTTATTGGATTGTTGATCAAAAATTTTAGTGCTCTTTTTAAGAATTAAAGCGAATCGAGGGTGGATACTCCCTTGCCTCACCTCATATTTCCCCGAAATGCATGTGATAAAAAATTTTAGATGGCCATTTATCTTAGAAACTTTAAAAAGAGCTTATTTGATTTGAAATTGAAAGAGCTAGTGCCCTTTTTAATAGTCAAGAGTGATTGGAGTTCAACTAACCATCCCTGCCACGCCCACCATTTCCCTAAAAACACCCAATCAAAATGTTTAGATAGCTATTTTGTTCAACTTTAGTGAAAGGTCAAGAGATTATGTCTTTGAGGACGACAATTCCCCAGATCCCTCGGGGCAACGGTTGTAAGCTATGCCCTGGAGCATATAAGGTTTATATAGAAAGGATGATTGTATAAACTTCGGAGAAGAATCATCGGATTGGTAATCAGAAGTTCTAGTGCTATTTCTAAGATTCAGTGTGATCAGAGGGTGGATACCTCCCCCCCCCCTATACCTCCTATTTTCAAGAAATGCATCTGATAGAAATTTTGAGATGGCCATTTGTTGTCGCAGAAACTTCAGTGTTGACTGAAGGGCAACAACCCATGAAAAAATCTAATGTCACTTATGTTTTTATGTTCTTTGGTGTACTTGGATCCTGGTCTGGCTTTGTATAATGGCTGAGACTGGGAGTGATTGTACTGGATAAACGCGTATATAATGTGCCTGCCTAATAATGGTAAAATGTGTGTAGAATTGAGTGGTAGTATTCCAGCTATTATCATTACTGCAACTTCTCTGTCAAACTAAAATGTTGCTCTTATTTCCTTTGTTCTTTTAATTCTTGAAATGTTTTTTATGCTTATATCTTTATAATTTATTTTAATATATTACAGTTTTTTGGAAGTAAAATGGGTCATGAATTGCCTTAGAGTCAATTTATGTTAAACTGGATTCTTGCAAAAGGTGCTGAAGGGATGTTTAAGAAACAAAAGGTGCTAGGGGCTTCCTGCTACTACTACTACTACTATTGCTACTACACAAGCTAAGAGCAAAGGTGAAACTTTCAAGGAATATTTAGGTGTATGTTGAATTTTTTGAAAAAGCTCTAGTGCTCTTTTTAAGTAAAAAAAAAAAGAAAAAAAGAACTATTTTACAAACTAATAACATAGAAGAAACATGTAGTCACCTTACTGACCCATAAGCCTATTTAGAATAAAGACCTATTTCTGTAAGCTTTTTCTTTTACTATAAACACTCTTCTAGGCTCATTAAAAATCTTTGCTCAAGAGGAAGGAGAAAAAAAAAGTATAAATTCAAAAACTTCCCCTAAAAATTGATAATAACATTGTAGTACAGTTCCTGTTGGGAACTAACCAGTATAACAGTAAGACTTCTAATTCATCCTTTTTGGCTAAGCTTTTTTTTTAATAGATTTTAAAGGCAATTTCAGTTTAATTTCAAATTTTATCCATTTAAATTCATTATACCAATGTTAAATTCACAATGTTTAAATTCACTCCCCTATGTTAAGATCTTCCTGAATAACCCCAAAGCTTCAGTGAACACATCTACAGCTCTGCCAAAAATCAAACATTTATCTTTTTATATTAGGTATCATACGTACCCATCTATTTTACCGCTACATTGGAAACGGTTAAGAGTGAAGCTTTTAATATATTGAGTTTGAGAGGTGATAGCATAGTTGTTTTGGCCTAAGGCGCATTGGTGCTGCAGTGAGTTGCTAGTAGTAGTAGCGTTAAACTACTTTGTTGCTATACAAATGAAAGCATTTTGTCAACTACTTTCTTCGAAAGCAACATTCAACAAACTTCCTGAATACAAAGTTAACAACATTTTAATCAAATGTATTTCCGACAATAAAAACACAATATGAAAACAGTACAAAACAGACAACACAGAACCCTATCAGTCACCCATAAATACTTCCACTCTTTCTAATTATAGTAAATTTCTTCCTAAGGATTAACAATGTTATAGTTCTTCTTTCGCTCCATTTTCATTTTCTATAAAAACAAGACTAGTTAAAACATTATAGTGACAAATTTTGTGCATCAAATTCACACGTGTGCATCAATCTTACAGATCTCCTCAAATACATATCTCTATGCACTGTACTATCCACCGTGACCAGAAAAACTCGATTTTAACTATTTTCCTCCTAGTTCATGGTAAGAACAAAAGCTAAAAAGACTTAATCAATCATTATCTAATAATGAATTGATATCATGATAATTATTTTTTCATAAAAAAAAGCTTTTCACGGAAACAAGTTTTCATATGAGGATATAAACAGAAATTTATTTTCTAAATTACATGTTACAGCTAAAGAATATAGCTTCATATTGGTATTAATAAAAAAAAACAAGTTTTTTTTTATCAGTAAGTAAGGAGCGACATTAAAACTTAAACGAACAGAAATTATTCCGTATATGAAAGGGGCTGTCCCCTCCTCAACGCCTCGCTCTTTACGCTAAAGTTTGACTCTTTCTCACAACTCTACTTTTTAAAACAATAAAAACCTTTAGCGTAAAGAGCGAGGTGTTGAGGAGGGGACAAGGAAGATTCTTTGACTTTTAGGGGGTGTTTCCCCCTATTTTCTAAAATAAGGCAAATTTTCTCAGGCTCGTAACTTTTGATGGGTAAGACTAAGCTTGATGAAACTTGAAACTTGATGAATCAGCATAAAAAAATGCGATTCCTTTGATGTAACCATTGGTATCAAAATTCCATTTTTTAGATTTCCGGTTTCTATTGAGCCGGGTCGCTCCTCACTACAGTTCGTTACCTGTTTGATGTGATATATGAAATAATGTTAGAAAGTACTTGAACTAAGAGGGCTGGCATCCTTTTCGTCACAATGTTAAGGTGCTTTATCACCTTCAACGAAGCATAAATTCGCCTTTATAAATTTGACCACTGGACAAATATCCACAAATAAAACAATTAAAATCGAACAATTAAAAGCCCCTCTTGAAGAGGGGATTTTAATTTTTTGTATCATTTTTGATTTCGTTTAATTGTGTGCTTTCGTTTTGAGTATGGAAAACTTTCTTTAAAAAAGGTGTGCAATGGAAACATGTGACACACCAATTAAAAAATTATTATTCTTTCCACTAATCACTTATGAAATATAGTTTAATAAAAACGTATGTAGAAATCATAAATAAACAATTTGAGCATCAGTTCCTAACTGTGAAATGAGTAGTGAAGTTAACAAAGGTGAGTAGTGAAGTAAACAAAAGGTAGTGAAGTTAAATGAACAAGTTATTGTGAAAGGGTGGTATTCGTTACAGAGAACATTCAAAAACAATAAAAAGAAAGAAAATTTTCATTTTTGCTAAAAATTTTAAAATGATAAAAAGAAAATCATGAAGTAAAAAGATTTAAATTATTGACGAAACAATTTAAAAAAGATACTCCTAAACACACAGATAAATTCAGTTAACATATCAGCATTTCCGCGCAAAAACGAAAATTTCACCCTTTCATACGATATTTCGTCTGTATTTGAAATCATTTCACTCATCCTGACGGTACGCCAGCTACAAGTCAAATATTTCATCAGAACAATCAGTTTAGTAACTGGGAAAATTTATTGTAGAGCACGCTTAAGGACGAAAAACACAAAACAAACTGGATTGCAACTGAAAAACCCAGAACAAGACAAATAATCATAGTTTTGCAATATAAGTAGATTTCTTTTTTCTTTTATACTTGCAGAAAATATGAATCAGTTAACACCGTGTTACAACAATTTATTCATAAACTTAGTACTTTTTTATTTGTAACCGGAACTTAGTTTGATTCATATTATTCGGGTCGTTTTTATTTTTTCAGATTTAATTCAGTTTTTCTAGGTAGTTTTCCTAAAAAAACCTAAAACTTGGAAAAAAAAAATCGAGTTTTAATTCAGTTTTCTAAGAAATTTCAGCTTTTCTAGGAATATTTTTCTATAGCTTCCTAGATCAGGGCGAGTATGTATAAAGGTGAGGGGGGGGGGGGGTTCAGTACCCTCTGATAAACTCATTGTCCACCTAATCACCCTGCTATTCTTTGTTTTTAACTCAAGAAACATACCTGCTTTTTGACAATTAAACCCAGGTTATGAGGGAAAATACCTAGAAGCCCATACGATTGCAAGTTCCTAAGTATGATTTGGAAATCGTACAGCGAAAGCACTACTCTAACAACCATTTCTTCAGACTGGCCAAAACCAAACATTTCTAAAAAAAATTATATTCCATAAAAGCTGTTATTTATTTCTTACTTTCATCTCAATATCACACATTATAGCTATCTGTGCTAAAAGATCCAATAAATTGGTTTGATACGAATTGTTCGTTGTTTTTATTATACGGTTTACCTCCTGCAAGGGGGGCCCTTTTCTCTAGCATCATTATAGATAACTAAAAGATGAACATACCACTCTATTTACCTTTCAATATTCTATTCAAATATACAAATCACTACCATTACAAAATGCTTCCCAACTCTCCTAATGATGCCAGATATAGCCTTAGCTATATCAAAAACTGCTTATTTTGTTGGTTTCAATTATTTTTGTGCTTCTTTGTCATCTACAGTTGATTCATAATACCAACTTGAAAAAGAAGAGAAAATTAACAAAGTTGGTTGTGTAACCTAAGGATGCAGCACTTTGTCACTGGGGTAGATCTATATGTTCAAGTTTAAATCAAAAACTCTAAGGCTATCATTTAAAAAGGAATAATACTCAGGAGCAGAACAACAAGCAGTAGCACTACTTTCAAGACTCTTCAACATCAAGAAGTTCCAAACACCGCTAATTTCCTGGCCACTTGCATAAAAAAAGTTACTTAAAATTGGGGAATAAGTTCACCACCACTATGCGTGCTAATAATATATTCAGAAGCGGAAATATAAGCAGCGACACAAATTCCAAGGACTCCAGCCACCAAAGTATTCTTTTGCAAGATAATGCAAGTAGCAACACACAATCCAAAATAGGTGAGATATCGTGTTAAATTCGCGTAGAAATTTTTGTTCCTTGCTCTTGTTTCTAAGAAAAAATAAATTACTTTAATGTGATGTTCAGACTTGATATACAACACAATAGCTTCATAGACACAAAATATGTTCAAAATTAAAGGTTTAGAGATCTTGATTGAAAATTGTATGATTTTTATCTGAAATTATCCATCCCAGATAAAAAAAATACTAAAAGTCTACACAAAATTTTTCGCATGATCTCCCAGGCAAAAAAATGGAATTAATCCAAATATGTCAGTACAGAGCAAGTTTACAAATACATCAAAATTTTTGCTTTATTTTTCCCTCGAGAATTTGATATCGGATATTTGCCTCTCAACTGAAATTATTTTTCCTATATTTCACTGATGTGCTTCCCTATCTGTAATTGTTGCTCAGTTTGGGGAAACACCAGCTAATTGCTCTTGTGCTCTCTTCAGTCTTCTCAAAAGAGCAACCGAAGCATTGGGAGGGGAGAATTTTGGTGTCCCAGGCCCCTAGTCCTCCGTGCGTGCATATATCCACCCTAGTTGACGTGTAATGATAGAAAAATACACATGCTTAACTAACTCTTCGCAGTATGTACTGATAATTTTTATTGAAATTAGTCTTAGTAATTTGAATTGTTGAAAATTAGAACCCCTCCTAAGACAAAGAAAAACTGGAATTACTCCAAATAATAATAATGTACATCAGTACAGATTAAGATTAAAAACAGAACACCTTGTTATCTTTTTCCTCGGTCTTCTCGGAAGAGAACAAAAGAAGCCATAACCTAAGGTTAGTTTACACAGAATTTCAGGGAACTCAGCCGCCATCTATCCTGATTTCAACACATGAGCACTAAGCGTTCCTCAACTGTCACACAAATCCCCCCTCCTTTTTTCAGTCGATTTTACTTTGGAATACCATTCCTATTGATATCTCTCCCTCCAGATCTTTGCTTTCTATATTTCTGATCTTTTTTGCGTATTTATCTTTTATTAGTGCTTTTTACTGTATTCTAATGTATATTTTTTGTTTTCCGTATTATTCCAAATTGTGTAATTTAGTGTTTTGTTTACTACAACTCTGGTGTAGTATCATTATATTGTTAAGCCTCCAACAAGCTAAAGTTTCTTGGGCCAAATCGCCTTTAGCAGTACTTCTAAAAAACTTTCAGTATGAATAAAATAATTGATTCAGTAAAACTTGCTGATAGAATTTTTGGAGTGTCGTGTTAGTGACTATAAAGGTGCAAAATGTAAAGTGGTTTTACTGAAAAAAAAAAGTCAAATGCAACATATAACTTCCGTTATATCAAGTTCTTTTCAACTTCACGCTAATTTGTATTGAAACTTTTTCTATGAAGAAGAAAATGAAGAACAACGGTAAAAAAACTCGCTTTTTTCATTACTTACATTATCGCTTCTCAAAAATACTTTAATATCAATTCAGAAAAAAATTATTTCTTATCGACATTCCCCGTAAAGTTCAAAATCCAAAGATGAAAAGCCCATCAGAACGGCAGAAGCATTCCTCGGATTCGACTACCAGTGATTTCTAACAATTCGACACTGCAAAAGAATGCACTTAGATGCAATGTACCCCTCCACCTAGACACCTTTTTTGGGAGGGAATTTTCAAAGCAGAAATATTTTTTAGCAAATTCCCCCCCCCCTCCCCCTCACCAGGCTTTAATAAATACATCCCACTAGACTTTGAAACTCACAAAATGACAAAAAACCGTAAAGAGGAGAAAGCGAGGAAAAATTTTACCTGAAAAGTGATTGGCTTTTAAAAATGCTCTACATAAATTGAAATATTGAATTGCCATTCAGTATTGTATTTTTGTTCAGTTACCCTTTCACCATTACTTCGACAGGGTCTTCCTATTTTAGCTTTTATGTTTGTTGTAAGGTTTGGTTTTTTATATTATCTTTGGATTTTTATTGGTATTTTTTTTTTATTATTCAGCACTGAGGACGGTCAAGCGGAGGGCTTGACTGAAATATCTTCATTGTAATCTGTTTTTTTTTTTTTTTTCACTGCCTGTTTTTATCATCGTTTTCTCTTCCTTACGCTTTTTTACCGTTTTGTCATGATTAGCCAGTTTGGTCTCAGAAGTTATTTACGGCAGTAATATCTTTAAAAGAACTTCTAAACGCTTTAATTTTTACGAATTAGCTTATTTAGCAGGATTATGTTTTCCGTCTTTAAGACAAAAGTCCTGGTTGATTTTTTCCCTATGCCAAAGTACTTTTCGGCACGGGCCATGATCAAACAAGGTCCAAAAGTTGAACTTAAAACAAACTGGAGATGTTTATACATCTCCAGCCACTTCGGAGCTTAACCACTTCTGAGTCATTCCCTTCAAGAAGAATTATGACATTTTTCTTTATACATAGCGGTTTTAAACATTTATTTCGGGGTTCTGAGACATATTTGAACTTAGTAGAAAGCGCAAAATTGTTTCTTTTTGTTATAAAACGGTGATTACAAGTTGATTTTTGTCAATTCACTTTTTCAAAATCCATCATAAAAAATAAACAAAACATCTGGCTAGTTTTTATTTTTATTGAATATAGGTGCTGCCTCGGTTTTTGTATTTGTTCGCTTGATTCGCCCCCTCCCCCCTTTTTTCAGTGTCCCTTTTAGCTGTTTTTATACGTGTTTTCAGTTTGACCAGATTTATCCTTTTAACTTTTTAATTGACATTTTTTAGTTTAATTATCGACTAATGAATACTTATTCATTCTTCTTTTCGTTCTGGCCCTCTTCGGCAGTTTCCCTAATTTGTGTTTTTTTAATGATATTTTGAACTACGAAATTCAAATTTGGCACTTCAGGGCTTGTTATAGCGATTTTTTGAAATGAATGCCATATCTTATGTGAAACAGACTGAACAGATGTTTCATTTGATCTAGATACACCAAAAAAAGTTATAACATTTATCTTTGTAGACAGTAATTTCCAACGTCTGTTTCGGGGTTCTCCGACATACTAGTAGAAAGTGTGACTCTATTTCTTCTTGATACAAAACAGTGATTACAGGTTGCTTTTGTCTATCTATTTCTTCAAAACAGTTCATGTGAAATAGACGGAACAGATGTTTCATTTTTATATTAGCTATATTCGGCCTGCGGGCTTCCAGTTTCAAACTCCTGTTTCAGAACATAAGCACAATTGAGGGAAATGTTTTCTGTCTCCATAATAAAGCCACGTTCTGCCAAAAGTCAAATTACGCTTTGGCAGCTGGATTTCACACCGGAAATACGTTTTTATTTGGGTGAATATTCGGTCGGCTTCTGTCCCAGGTTAGAAAAGAATTCATTTATTCTGCCAGCAAAATTTGAGTTTAAAATAAACTCAAGCTTCCTGTTTACGCCCTGCCAAAAAGTCAAGTAGCCAATATTTTTTATTTAGGTGCACAAAGGAGTTTTTTTCCCAGAGATTTTGTGGGAAAACTACGGAAAATCCACATTCAGACAAATAATAGTCGGAATTCACAATTTGGCATTTAGTAGCCCCAACAACAATGTTATATTTAGCAACCGGAATAACAGCCCGATTTCACAATGTCAAACTTAGCAGCGGAAATTCACATCGTGACATTTAAAAACCAGCATATCAGCCGGAATTCGCATTGTCAAATTTAGCAACCGGAAAAGAGCCAGAACTCAAAATACGTCATCTAACACTTACTCGTTTTAGCAAGAAAAAATTTACCACACTCACTCACAAAATAGCTCAAGTTTCCCAAGTGTGTGTGTTTTATGAATAGTTGTGGAGTGAGAACATAAATTCAAGCTTAAACAAGCAAACACGCCCTACTATCCAAAAGCAATCCAAAGTAACTATTATCAACACACCATCTAATAAGTATTACCTATGCATATATCTCCTTTCTTTTCAAATCCTTCAGCACATTCTTTGCACATATCCGGACCATCTCCATCACAACCTTTACAGACTTTGTCGCAAGCTGAAAAAAATGTTAATAATATATACTATATACACTATTGTATTAGTATGCAATATTGTATATATATATATATATATATATATATATATATATATATATACAAATAACATTATATATACACTAAGTATGTATTTTAGAACATCTAGAATAACGATTCAAGGTTTTATTTAGTCTTACTCATTATAACACAAACGTCAACAATTGTTGACACCCCATGCGCTGTCGATGGTCCCAGACCCTTAATTTTGTGGTAGTGTAGTGGATCGATCTCTGCTTGGCAATACGGCGCCCGGGGTTCGATCGCTGCTTCCTTAACGTTGGGAGATATGCTGGTTACAAGTCACAGTAAAAACGACCTTGGAACCGAAACGTCAATGCCTAACGTGCCGTAGATGGCTCTG
The DNA here is from genome assembly GCF_032884065.1 of Artemia franciscana. NCBI lineage: Eukaryota > Metazoa > Arthropoda > Branchiopoda > Anostraca > Artemiidae > Artemia > Artemia franciscana. Next base: position 475,673 of record NW_027062617.1, read on the forward strand.
GAGGATCCCCCAAAACTCAATGGCATACCACTCAACTCTCTGCAATCTCTTTTAGCTTTATGTCAAACAGCGAAAAAAACAATTCAGAAACTTCCGTTTACTGACGCAGTAGCTGAGCAGTGGAACAACCTACCCTCTTCGGCTGCTGAAGGGGGGAGTGGTGTTGGGTTACTTGAGCGCCGTCTAGTCGACACCCAATTTTATTAATAATCATTTTAATTCACCATGAAGTAATTACAAATCATTCCATTAAACTTTGTTTATTATGTAAAATATCACCAGATTATATAAATATTTACATTTTTTATTAGAAACAAAAATGAAGAAAAAATTAGAACGCTAAAAATAATCACAACTATACATAGGCAAAAGTTTGTTAACTGCAGATGGTTTTGTCGTGCAGAGGGAGAGGAGGGGGACATTGTGTGGAACTACCCAAAAGTGCTTATACCAAAGTAAATTCCTTTTTTGAGAGGCAAATTTTAGAATAATAAGAAGCGGTATTAGACGTTTAACAAAATGCATGATATTCGACAAGGAATAAAACAAGATAAATACACATGAAGTACTGAAACGTTAATATTTAATTGAAAATAATGAACACATTATTTTTTTTAAATAAAAAAACAAATTTAGTTCACATACAATTTGATATCTTTCAATGCAAGTAACGTAACCTAGTAACGTTACTAGTTTAAAAAAAATAAAAAAAATAAAACTATTAAAAATAAAAAAAACATTATATAAAAAAAAAACAAATTTAGTTCACATACAATTTGATATCTTTCAATGCAAGTAACATAACCTAGTTAGGTTACTTTTCGGAAGACGAATTAAAATTTGAGATTATATTAAAAAAGAACAGGAGAACCAAGAACCTAAGAAATTTTTTTTTTTATTATTACTAACCAGCTATATTTGTACAGAAATTTTTTGTCTTGCCTTCAAACAAGAAGCACAATTTAAGTATCAAAAGTATAACATTTCCTGAATTTGAGTAACGCATTTTAGAAGACACATTAGAAAAAAAAATCACATTAATTTAGCTAATAAGACCTAGCTCGCTTGGGTCCATTTCATAGTCCTGTGGATTTTAAGCTCTTGCCCTTCGATTTAACTCTAGGTTTCTTAAACAGTTCAGAGTAATTCATCTTGAAAAGGGAATTCAGCCCTCATTTGGAATTAGCCCCATGGCTAAAAGTAAAGACATACCAAAAACGGAGTTAAGCAGCTGTTATTACTTTCGACACCGTTGGCTTAGTTTTTTTTTGCAATTAAATAAAAAAAAAATTTTAACTGAAAGTAAGGAGACATTAAAACTTAGAACGAACGGGAATTATTCCGTATGTGAAAGGGGCTGTCCCCTCCTCAACGCCCCGCTCTTTACGCTAAAGTTTTTATTGTTTTAAAAAGGAGAGCTGTATGAAAGAGTCAAACTTTAGCGTAAGGAGCAGGGCGTTGAGGAGGGGACAGCCCCTTTCATATACGGAATAATTTCTGTTCGTTTTAAGTTTTACTGTCGCTTCTTACCTTCAGTTAAAAAACCTTGTTTTTCTTATTTAATTTCTGAACGCCTTTGAATTAATGCAGGTTTTGATTTTGGCTCATCGCATATGAATAATTAAAAGGAAATTTGCATATTATTTTTTTTCTTTTTTGGCGAAATGGCTTTCTCACAGTTTTGTTCAGAAATTTTTGAGAAAAAAGTGCGGGGGAGGAGGCCTAGTCGCCCTCAAATTTTTTGGTTCCTTAAAAAGGCCACTAGAACTTTTAATTTTATTTAAGAACGTTTTTGTTAGTAATAAATATACGTAGCTTACGAATTAACTTACGTAACGAACTTCTATATTCGTATACTTTTATAACGTATATGAGGGGGTTCGTCCCCTCGTCAATACCTCAATTTTTACGCTGAAGTTCGAATTTTGCTCCAATTCTTTAAGATTGACCCCTGAATCGCAAAGGCCGTTTAATTAGAATAAATAGCTCTTTTGAAATTAATAAAAATGCTCTGGCTTGAAGAGCGAGGTATAGAGGAGCGGACGAAACCCCTAATATACGTGTTATTTTCTGTCTGTTTTAAGTTTTGATGTTGCTCCTTACTTTCAGTTGAAAAAACTTTTTTTTTGTTTAATTTCTCATTTATTTTTTAAATAATGCTGGAAAATCCAGCGACCCCTTCATGGAAATTCTCTTCCCCCATGACAAATTCATTCATAGAAAGATCCTCCCACGTAACCGTCACCACCGGAAAAATCCCCCCTACAAACGTCTGTATACTTCCCAATAACCAGTACTATACGTAAACAATGGTCAAAGTTCATAATTTGCAGCCCTTCCACCGGGGAATGTGGGGTATTAAGTCGTCCTCAAAGATATAGTTACTGGATTTTTTGACTATGCTGAACAAAATGGGTATCTCAAAATTTTGATCTAGTGAATATGGGGAAAAATGAGCATGGGAGGGGGTATAGTTGCCCTCCAATTTTTTGGTCACTTAATAAGGGCACTAAAACTTTGAATTTACGTTAGAATGAGGCCTCCCGCGACATTCTAGGACCACTGGGTCGATACGATCACCCCTGAAAAAAAACCAAAAAAACATGCATCAGTGATCTTTTTTCGGACAAAAAATACGAAATTCCACGTTTTTGCAGATAGGAGCTTGAAACCTCAACAGTAGGCTTCTCTGATACGCTGAATGTGACGGTGTGATCTTCATTAAGATTCTATGACTTTTAGGGGGTGTATTATATATTTATATATAATTGAAATATGGTGTATGGTGTACTTATATATTTGACATCAACAAAAAATCTAATTCTTTTGATGTATCTATTTTTATGAAAATTCCTTCTTTTAAGTGTCTCGGTTACTATGAGCCGGGTCGCTCCTTACTTACGGTTCGTTACCTAACTGTTTGATAACTATCACATCATATATTGTTTCTCAAAATGGCTAATGCAAGCAGCCACAAGCAAACTTACATATTTCGTAAAAAGGAATGAATAATAAAAGAAATCGGCAAAGATAAACAAATCTTGATCAAAGAAAACCGATAAAGATGGATAATAGATAATTATATCTAATAACAAATGAACTAATATCATTTTTATACAATCCTAATAAGCGGGGTTAATGCCAGATTTGCCTCTCACTCAATCGAACTATCTCTTGGCTTTTTCTACAATTAGCCATGACTTGAGTCCCACAACTATCTGATTTTAATTCAAGATCAACGGATTATTTTCAACTATTTATTATTATTGTCGTGTTACATATTTATTATCTTTATTTTAAATTCTATAGAAATTTTATAATCATATTTTATTACTATTATCTCGGTATTATGTTATTGTTTTATGTATTAGTATTTTCGACTGTTATTATTACTATTAAGTTAAGAGTCAATGAAGCACTTCGATGCTAAAATCTAAAAAAAAGGAAAAAAAGTCGGCCCAATTATGTAAATATTATTTAAATCACAGACCCCGAATTTTTCTTACCTGCACACGTGTAATTACCCTCTGTATTGACACAGAAGGTAGAATTTTTGTCACACTTGTCTATGGCATTTAAACACTCATCAATATCATAGCATCGTCCTTCATTTCGAATCCATCCTTCGGTACATGATTCACAGCCTGGAACAAATCTAATATGACTTTTATGCATTAATAAAAAAGAACTTTCGGAAAAAGAAATTTTTCAAAGAAAAGTAAAGGCCATGCTAAACTTAAGATCAGCAGATACAAATACCTGTTAAAATTCAAACTAGAAACGACAAGAAATTACTATTAAAGAATAAATGAAACTCAGAAAGAACAGAAATTATTACAATCATGGCAAAAAAAACATACAACAAGTACTAAAATAAATGAATAAATTAAAAGAAATTACTATTAAAGAATAAATGAAACCCAAAACGAACAGAAATTAAATAAACAATCATAGCAAACAAAAATACAATAGGTACAAATATAAATGAGTAAATCCATTTTAAAACGAGTAAACCTTAAACTGAATATGCAAATCAAGCTTGAAACGAACAAAAATCACAACTAACAGGAGTTTGGCTTTTGCTTCCTTCTCTCGCTTTAAAAGACCAAAACCTACTGCGCCATTGGCGCTTTACTGAAAACGAATTATATTACAAATATTTTCTTTTGCACTTATTACAACATTGAAAATAAACATAAAAATTATAATAGAACTAATTTTGAAGTGATGAGCTTTCAGCAATTAATATCATTATATATCAAATATTCAGTTTAATTTTATTAGTTCTTTCCAAGACTGTTCAATACAATACAGTTTCCCACAGACAAGAGTTTGGATATTGCCCCCTTTCTTAACTGTAAAAGTCTAAAGCCTACTCTGTCATTGAAACTTTACTGTAAACGAATTATATGACAAATATTTTCTTTTCCAGTTATCATAGCATTGAAAATGAAGATAAAAATTACCAAAAATAAAATCTTGAACTGATGATCTTTCAACAATTAATATAATTATATATCAAATATTCCGTTTGATATTATTTGTACTTTCAAGACTGTTAAGACGCATATATTTTTCAGTAAAACGCCAATGACGCAGCAGGTTTTAGGTAACAGTGAAAGAAGGAGTCAAAACCCAAACTTCTGTTTGTAGTGATTTTTGTCTGTTTCAAGCTTGATTTGAATACTCGACCCAAATTTCAATCGTTTTAAGATTTATTTATTCATTTATACTAGCACCTATTGTATGTTTGTTCGCTATGATTGTTTATTTAATTTCTATTCGTTTTGGGTTTCTTTTATTCTTTAATAGTAATTTCTTGTAATTTATCCATTTACATTAGCACTTGTTGTATGTTTGTTTGCTATAATTATTTATTTAATTTCTGTTAGTTTTGGGTTTCATTTATTCTTTAATAGTAATTTCTTGTCGTTTCTAGTTTGAATTTTAGCAGGTATTTGTATCTACTGATCTTAAGTTTAATACCGCCTTTGCTTCTCTTTGAAAAACTTCTTTTTCGGAAAGTTTTTGCAAATTAATTTTTGTTCGTTTTTTACAGCAAAAAGTTTCAAGTTTTTAGAAAATGCCTTATTTCAAAATCATTTTTTTTTTCAACATCAAACTTTCATCGAAGTATCAAAACTAGTACAAAAGTACCAAAGTAATGAAAGTACCCAAGTAAATAAGTTATCGAAGTAAACAAAGTATCAAAGTAACAATAAGCAAGTTCTGTAACTCAGAGCCATTTCTCTGAGACTTTGGGGGGGGGGGTTCAAACCCGGAAGCATATTTATTTGGCCTCGGAACTATCTTGAATAAAATAGCTATCTCAAATTTTTTAACGGATGCCATTTGGGAAAGTGGGGCGCGGGCTAATTGCCCATTGATCACTTTTGACTCTTAAAAAAAGAACTAAAAGTTTCAATTCCTTATTAAATGAGCCAAATGAGCCTCCAAAGTTAATACGTCCACCCGTTCCACGAAAAAAACTTATATTTTAATAACGGGCAACTTACATAAGTTATAATCCTTTCCCTAGGGTCTATAGAGGATTTCTCAACCCCTAAGTTATAGAAATTTTAATTTAGGACTATTTTGAACAAAATGGCTATTTCAAAATTTTTAAAAATACATTTGGTGGGAAATGTACAAGATGGGAGATGGGAGGCTTTTATTTTTTGATTATTTTCGTTTCTTAAAAAGGGCACAATAAATTTCGATTTCCTATCGATTAAACTACCTCCGAATTTTATACGACTACGCCTTCTATAGAAGCTTTATATGTTAACGATGGGCTGCTAGTATAACTTGCAGCCCTTTCCCCAGTGCTGAGGGGGGGGGGGGTTCAAACCTGGAACCATAGCTATATTACATTTGAACGATTTTGAACAAAATGGCCAACTCAAAATTTTGATCAAAAGCCTTTTAAAAAAAGCATGGGAGGCTGCCTATCTTCTGATTACTCTTGAATTTAAAAATGGAGCTAGAACTCCGAACAGTCCTATAAGGATTTTTTTAAAGAAATAACAATATTTCCTTAAATAGGGACTTGGGGAAATATTCAGTAAATGCTCTATACACAAATTTAATTACAAAACGATCTTACAAAAAAAATAAAAAAACAAAACAAAAAAAAACAAACAGTAAATATTAACACAGAAACAGTCAGAAATAGAACTTTGAGGTTAGCTGCCAAAAAAGCTAGATTAGCGCTAACAACGTGTTTTTAATTATTCTTCTTTCATTTCAATGAATTGCCTTGTTTCATCTCACTTTATTTATCAGTCCTGGTTGAACTTCGCCGAAATAAGGATGCTGGGACTGTTTTTAAAAAATTTTCATTTTAGATTTATTGGTCGTATGTTGTTGTAAGTTTTTCTTCTTCTATACATTTATGTTTTGGTGAGAACGGCCCTTGGACATGGGCCGACATATTCATTCAAATTAGATTTCCACTGTCTTGCGAAAAGAATTCACTATTGTTCTTCTTGTTTTGATGTTTGTGATCCCTTTTGACTCATAAAAAAGATAACTAGAACTTGCAATTTCCAACCAAATGAGCCACCTCTGAAGTTTATACGACATCCCCTTACATAAACCTAATATGCCCTCGGGGCGTAACTTACAATACTTGCCCCCGGGCTCTGGGGATTTGTGTCGACTCCAGGGTCTTTATTATTTGATTTTTGAACTATTTTTAACAAAATGGCTATCTCAAAATTTTTATCGGATGGGTTTGGGGAAAAGAGGGCGGGAGGGGGGGGGGGCTAGTTGCCTTTCGGTCTCATTTAACTCTTTAAAAGTGAACTAGAACTGTCAATTTCCAATTAAATGAGCCGTCTTTAATGTTTATTCGAGCATCCCTTCTATCAGAACCACATATGCCCCCAGGGCATAATTTACAACGCCTGCCCCCGGGCCCTGAGGGGTTGTTTTGACCCCGGAGTTTTTACTATCTGATGTTTGAACTAATTTTTTTTAAATAGGTATCTCAAATTTTTTATCAGATGGGTTTAGGGAAAAAGAGTGAGGGGGGTAGATAAACTCCTATCCATTTTGACTCATAAAAAAGTAAGCTAGAACTTTCAATTTCTAATCAAATGAACCCTCTCTAAAGTCTATACGAGTATCCCCTGAACCATATATTCCCCCAGGGCAAAGCTTACAACGCCTGGCCCTGGGGGGGGGGGGATGTGTCGACCCCAGATTTTTTTTTGTATGAACTTTGAAACTATTTTTAACAAAATGGCTATCTCAAAATTTTTATTGAATGTAATTGGGGGAAAAGGGCGTGGGGTGTGGGTGCTTGCCCTCCGATCTCTTAAAAAGGGAACAAGAACTTTCAATTTCTAGTCACACGTGCCCTTTCTTAAGTTTATACGAGCATCCCTTCTAAAAGAGCCACATTATGCCCCCAGGACGTAACTTGCCACGCCTGCCCCTTGGCTCTGGGAGGTTTTGTCAACTCCGGAATTTTTATTATCTGGTGTTTGAAACTATTTTTAACAAAATGGCTACCTCAAAATTTTTATCGGATAGGATTGGGGGAAAAAGGGCGTGGGGACTACTTGCCCTCTGATCTCTTTTGACTCTCAAAAACTGAACTGGAACTTTCAATTTTCAATCAAATGAGCCCTCTCAGAAGTTTATACGAGCAAACCCTTTATAAGAACCACATATGTCCCCAGGGCATAGCTCACAAAGCCTGACCTCGGTCCTTGGGGGTTTGTGTCGACCTTGGTGTTTTTTTTTTTATATTATCTTCGAATTATTTCTAACAAAATGGCAATCCCAAAACTTTTATCGGATGTATTTGGGGGAAAAAGGGCGTGAGGGATGAGGGCTAGTCGCCCTCTGAGCTCTCTTGAGATTCTTGAAAATGAACTAGAACTTCCGATTTCCAATCGAATGAATCCCCTCTGAATTTTGAACGACAAACCTTTCCATATAATAATAAATAAACAAATAATAAAAACTGGAGCCGTATGGCCTTTACTATAGGCTATATATATATATATATATATATATATATATATATATATATATATATATATATATATATATAAGAAAAAGAAGCCAAAATTGTAACCGCTTCTTCTGCTTTATTCACCCGGTATTATAAAAAGAAATAGCTTAAAACCAAAATAAAAAAGAAAGAACCGAACTAGTAAATGTTACATTTTCTGTTTTCGGCTCAAATTTCTTTCTAATATAGGATGTAGACATAGTTCAAAATGGTTAATATCTTCAAAATGAGTTATAACTAGTAGCTTTTTATTTACCTTCAGGTCCTGCTTTCGAACAACCCCCAGAACAAGATTTGTGACAGGGGGTACAAAGGACCAGCCTTTCATCTTGGTACGACGGAAAATAGTTAACGGCACATTGATTGCAAAGCTCTCCTGTGTAACCTTTATGACAGATACATTTTCCGTTTCCCTTACGTGTTCCATTTCCCTGAAAAATTAAACAATATTTAATTAAAAATTCTTTTTTTGCAATTAATTCCATCCAAAATTGGAGTCCAACGACAGCTTGTGATTTGGCACCCATCCAGTTGTTGCAAACTTTAGCACACTTTTAATTAGGTCAAAGCCCTTTTAATATGTGTCGAGGGACATTCTTGCAGTCAGCTTAGACATAGATTAACTGATCATTTCTATATATTCACACGCCTAAACTAAAAAATTCATTAACTTTTTGTTTGTGATATGCTTGACCCATACATGACAGTACTGCTTAGATCTGACAAGATTGGACTCAGAAGTGCAGTAGTATATCAAAAGCTGTCTAAAGATTTAGCTATTCGTAAATAAAAAATAAAAAATAAAATAAAAAATTTTAGCTATTCGTTTGAACGACTGTATCAGACAAAAAACATCTTCGAAAAATATGGTTCGATCCCGCTTTCTAGCACCATAACGAAAGACTGGTTACTTACTTTTTTTATAAATGAAAATAATAACTTAAAGAAATTACAAAAAAGAGGGGCTAGAAAAACCTGAGCTGTAGTGCTACATAAAAAAGACAGGTATATACCCCGTATCCAAAGCAAAAAAGATGGTTAGATCACGTCCTTTTTGACCATTCCAATTGAGTAGCGTGAGAAATAATCCTAAGAAAAGATCTAAAAGAAGCAAGAATCTCATGGGAGGAATAAAAAAATAAAGAGTGTAAGAGCGGGGTAAGCGCGTCTGCAGTTGCGTTGGCTTCAGAAACTTCTTATTACTGGGGTGAGTTGTTACTAGTAGCTGTATAAATAGAATAATAGAACAGTATAATACAACCGACGCATACCATTATCGAATTAAAAGCGAGAAAAAAAGAACAAGAAAAAGAGGGTTAGATCACTTCCTTTCGACAATCCAATTGAGTTGCGTGAGAAATGACCCCAAGAAAAGATTTAAAAGAAGCAAGAATCTCATGGGAGGGATACAAAAAAATACAGAGTGTATTAGCGGGATAAGCGCGTCTGCACCTACGTTGGCGTCAACGGCTTCTTGTTGCTGTGGTGAGTTCATATTAGTAGCAGTAAAATAAAATTCAAAAGATTTAGCTACACGGAAACTAACTATTAAATGGTCCCAACATTAGCAGTAACTTCATCGGTAATTAATCTACCACTGTAACACACTCAAAAAACGTTTAGTCCTCTGAGGCCAGCAAAATGATGGACAGCTCATTCAACTGATTTGACATCGTTTTGAATAGAAAGGTTTCGGAATACATTCTTAGGACAGAATCAGTTTAAAGTCCATTGAGCTAATACTACTACTAACAGATCACTACAGTACTAAGACCTGCAAACATACCTACTCCACCCACTCTATTCAACAATTCACTCTTTACTCCTTCCCATGAGGTTCTGACTTTCTTCGAATCTTTCGACCTGATCAATTAGGGGACGACTTGCTTTTTGCTTAACCTCAGATTGACGGCCAGAAAAGCAGAATCAATCTTCGGTAGTCTGTCATACGTTAAACATGGCAGCGCAATACTTAAATGAAAACATTTGTCTACGTTGCAGAGCAACAAGTGCATACAGAATCTTCAGCAATCACATAAAACATGGCAGCGCAATACTCAAATGAAAACATTTATCTACGTTGAAGTGCATACATTATCTTCAGCAATCACATAAAACATGGCAGCGCAATACTCATGAAAACATTTGTCTACGTTGCAACAAATGCAGACAAAATCTTCAGCAATCACATAAAACTTGGCAGCGCAAGACTCAAATGAAAACATTGGTCTACGTTACAGAGAAACAAGTGCAGACAAAATCTTCAGCAATCACATAAAACATTTGTCCCTTATTTTGCTCGGTATTTTTAATAATATTACCTTGACAACTATTTAATGTTTGGTGCAGTTTACTTCAGATATTTGCCTGTGTTTTCGAATGTACTTACCATTTCTATTTTTAATATTTGGATATGTGCTGTATAAGCGGTCATTATTTTAACCATGAAAGTTGACTCTTGACACATATTGATTTTATTTCTGACTCATTTAGGTTTGTTGACCTTGAAACAGAACATGCGGCTTTACTATTTATGTGCTGTTATTTATTTTTGATCTTTGTTTTTTTTTCTTTTTTTGGTGTCATGACATGCTCATGTTAGTTCCAGCTATTGTAGTAGAATAAATATGCAGTTTGATGCAGTTTACTTCAGATATTTGCCTGTGAGTGTTTTCGAATGTGCTTACCATTTCTATTTCTAATATTTGGATATGTGCTGTATAAGCGGTCATTATTTTAACCATGAAAGTTGACTCTTGACACATATTGATTTTATTTCTGACTCATTTAGGTTTGTTGACCTTGAAACAGAACATGCGGCTTTACTATTTATGTGCTGTTATTTATTTTTGATCTTTTTTTTTTCTTTTTTTGGTGTCATGACATGCTCATGTTAGTTCCAGCTATTGTAGTAGAATAAATATGCAGTTTGATGCAGTTTACTTCAGATATTTGCCTGTGAGTGTTTTCGAATGTACTTACCATTTCTATTTCTAATATTTGGATATGTGCTGTATAAGCGGTCATTATTTTAACCATGAAAGTTGACTCTTGACACATATTGATTTTATTTCTGACTCATTTAGGTTTGTTGACCTTGAAACAGAACATGCGGCTTTACTATTTATGTGCTGTTATTTATTTTTGATCTTTGCTTTTTTTTTCTTTTTTTGGTGTCATGACATGCTCATGTTAGTTCCAGCTATTGTAGTAGGATAAATATATTCTATTCTTAAACCGGAATTTTGGATGTGCTGATTTTCAAATGACAAAAGTTGGCCTTCCACAAGTAGTGAATGATATTAATCTTTACAATTTTGGTTTGCAATAGGTGTGTACAGTCAATTGATAAGGCATAGCCTCTAAGTAGCTAAAGTTAACAATTATTTGAAAAACTATGGAATTAAAACAGGTAAATGATCTAATTAGCTATCTAACAAAAATTAAATAGTTACCAAATTGCCTAAGTAATGGAATTAAACTTATTTTAACTCAATTAAACTCAATTTAAATTTGGTTTACAATATCATTACATGTGTACATTCTTGACAAAACATAATAATTAAGTAAGTAAAATTACCAATTACCGAATAAACTAAATAATTAAAACGAACAATTAAACTAAGTGACAGGGGGTACAAAGGACCAGCCTTTCATCTTGGTAAGACGGAAAGTAGTTAACGGCACATTGATTGCAAAGCTAATTATACTATGTATGAAAATTACTATTCCTCAAATCGACTGAATGATGTAACTAACTTAAATTAAACTAATTAAAAGTTGGTTTACGGTACGAGTTCACGAGTACATTCCTGACAGAACATAAAAACTAAGAAAATAAGAATACCAATTACCGATGTAACTATGAAATTAAAACAATTAAGTAAGTAAACTAGCTATGTAGCTAAAATTACTAATTACCAAATTACCTTGGTAATGTGATTTAGCTTAATTTAATCAAATTACACTTAATAAAAGCTGAATCTATATTTAGTTTAAAATAGAAGAACATGCCTATATCATTGATGAAATATAATGACTCAGAAAAATTACCAATTACCAAATAAACCAAGTAAATAAAACAAACAAGTAATTATATTAGCTAAGTAATTAAAATTACCAAATTACATAAATTGTGAAATTAAACTTATTTCAACTAGTTTAAACTTAATTTAAATTCGGTTTACAATACATGTGTACAATCTTGATAAAATATAGTAAGTAAAATTACCACGTAATTAAATTGGCTAAGAACTTAAATTGCCAAGTATCAAATTAATTAGGGAACAAAAATAATTAAGCAACTTAAAACACAGGAACTACGTTCTGCAGCTAAGAAGAATTCTCGATTCGTAAATCTTCCACAATTGAAAAATTAGGATAAAATTTGATGGTCTCTTTTCAAAAAACGATTTAAAAAATAATAATAATTGTATTTCGATACTCTTAGTTTTTCTTTTAATTCGACTTTTTCAACCCCCTCCCCCCACCCCCCACCCCCAAAAAAAACATCCAATGATAGAAAACTTCCGAGTAATGTAATAAATTTTCGCAAAACCACCACCCGCTATTGTAAAAACAGAAGTCTTTTTTTAAATCAGACTTAAAAAAAAGAACAATCAACCTCGGAGTAAATTACAGTAAATTTCCAGCATTTACTTTTTTTTAAAAGCTATTTTTAAGACATATCCAATGCTTCATACAACGCCAACAGCTAATGCCATACCTTACAATCACCATTCCCAAAACAAGGGTTATTTACCCCACCAAGACAGGGCTTACATTCAGGTCCATAGTGATTTACAGGACAACAGGCCTTTAATCTTTCAATACAGAAAAACTTATGCAGATCTGGCTCGTCTCTCTGATTCTTCCACCATTCTTCTAAATGATCTTCATTCTCGTCAGCTAACAAATGACACTAGAAATTGAAAGAAATAATTAGTGTAATTATTATATTATAATTAAGGCCTTTATTATTGAAGCTTTGATGAAATTAAAGACAACATTTAGGGTACAACAAAGGAATATTTAGTCACTTCAAATGGAAGGGGATGCCCGTATTAACTTCTAAGTTGACTCATTCGATTGCGAATTCAAAGTCCTAGTGCCTCCTGTGAGTTAACGATGATTATATGGCAACCAGCCCCTTCCCGTGCCCCGTTTCAGTCTCCAACCATCCCCACAAGGACATCCAAAATAAATTTTTTGCTAGCCATTTTATTTGGAAATGTCAAAGAGTCCAATAGCTCCATGGATGAAAAGACCCCCAATTGCCTCAGGGGGCAATAGCTGTAAATTACCTAATTTGCCCATTATCTAACTAAACGAAGAGATTACTATTATGAAAGGAGAGAACGTCGAGCGCTGGGTGGTCTAAAAAGGCTAAAAGTCAGTCTTGAGATTATATTTCAATGAATGTTAGGGGGAGAGGATGTTGAACTATATAAAAAAGCAGTATGTCTATTCAGGCTATCAAGAGGGTCATTGAATATACATTGAATTTACGAACGGAATATATATATATATATATATATATATATATATATATATATATATATATATATATATATATATATATATATATATATATATATATATATATATATATATATATATATATATATATATATATATATATATATATATATATATATATATATATATATATATATATATATATATATATATATATATATATACTAGGAAAGCAAGTGTTGTAAAATCAATAATTATTTATGGGGGTACCATTCATACGGTTTTAAAGATGATTTTTTTTGTACCAATTTTGTTCGGATGTTTCCCGAGGATACCCATAGGGGGACAAAGCCCCCCCCCCCCCCAGGAAAAAAAGACATTAACCACTGGATATATATAGAAATGATAAACATTAATTTTTAAACACCATGAAAACAATGCTGCTGGTAGCACTTGCTACTCCCCCTCCCCCGAAAACTTTCCCGGCAAAACCTAAAATACCTAATCCAATCTTCCATTTCTGTGCCGGTAGGTATACCAGTACAATCTTTTGCCCTAGAAAAAGGTAGTCGCAATGGAAGGGGTGGTATTAGCCATCAGCACTATTCGTAAGGGCAAGACCAAAAGTATTCCAGGGAATCAAGAGGAAATAGATATCAATTTCTGAATGAATGTGCCACCATGGTTCTCGAATTAGAATGCTCAATACATTGTTTTTTGATAAATTCAAATGTATTTATTACTGCACAGTTCTCACTTGAGGGCTTTCAGGTCATACTTGTGGCATTTTTGTGAATAAGGGCTTGAAACCTCTGGGATAGATGTCTTTTGTGCTGAACTCGATCGCGTAATTTCCCTCAAAATCACCTGCCTTTTTGAATTGATGCCCCCCCCATTTTTCAAAAATGGGATACAAAATAAAGGAAATGAGGGAGGGAGTACTTTAAAAAAAGCCTCTTTTTCTAACTCAACAGCCCTATTGTTTAAGGAGTCGTTCTTAAAGAATCGAGAGAAAAATTCAAACTTTATCGTAGAAAGCAAGGTTTTGAAGAGGTTACAGTCCCTGTTCATTTACAGAATTGTTTCTGTCTGTTTTAAGTTTTATTATTGGTTCTTACTTTCAGTTGAAACAACTTTTTTGTAAATCTAATTTCTGATCATTTTTCAAATAATATTGGGAGATCCACCTCCCCCACCACAAAAACACCCCTACAAAAAGTTCCTGAATGGAACGTCGCTCCCGCGTAAAATCTCCCCCAGGTCATTTCATCCTCGCTGAAAATTTCCCCAGAAAATTTGGTCAAATTATCCTGTGTAAAATTACACCTCGAAAGTTCACCCCAGGAAACTCCCTCCCCATAACAAATACGCCCATATAGAAATGTCGTCCCAGAAAACTTCTGTATACTTTCCAATAATAAATGTTTTACGCAAACAATGAGCAAATTTATAACTTGCAGCCCTTTACCCAGAAGCTGTAGAAGGATCATGTCATCCCCAGAGGCATGACTATTAGACCTTTTGACTATGCTGAACAAAATGTTTATCCCGAAAACTTTTAAAGGATGACTTGGGGGAGGGGAAGGGCCATGGGAGGAGGGCCAGTTCATCGCCAATCTTTTTAGTCACCCAAAAAGTGCACCAGAACTTTTAGTTTATATTTGAATAACCCCTCTCTCGATCTTCTAGGACTATTGGTTCAATATTATCACCCCTGAAAAAAAAAGACACATCTTACTATTCTTTTTCTTAGACTTCTAATATAACGCAGCCCCCAAAACACGAAAAAAAAATTAAAATGTAAAAACAAATGCTATTGAATATTCTGCACCATATATTTTGCCAAAATTCTGAAATATTGGTAGAATATTCCGTTATTCCATCTTATTTATTTTATAACACTTTCTTTTTGGCTAATCGACTTTATATGAGTGGGAATTTTCAGCTGGGGGTGTTCTTCGGGGGCAGAATACGCGTAGCACCTCTCCAAAGGTTGGTGTTCCTGCGAATGTGAAGAATAATAGCCTTTGTGGGAATTAGTATTACATATTTATTGTATAATCGATCAGACATATTTCCATCCATGATCCTTATATACCCCAAGGAACAGAGCAAACTAAAATTTTTACATGATTATACCAGCTACCGTGCGTCAATCATTGTCTAATTTCGCTCTTTTGTAAGCAGCCCCTGAAAAGCAGAGACATCAAGCTTATCAGATACACATGTCCGAAATTTGAATTCCTTTGACTATGACAAAGTTTGCTGACAGAACCAAGTTCTAGAATTGAGATTTTTTGTTTGCAAATCCATGACCTCTTAAAATAGTAAATACAGGCTATGTTGAATAACAGCATGCACATTCAATACTTTGAGTGTCAAAGTTTTGGTTTCCCTATATTAGACTTTAATTCATCCCCGCATTGCAATTCCTGGCAGAAGGGCCTTGAGACGGAGATCAGTACCATCAGTTCGAGCTTTAAGGGTCTAGTGCCGTATCATTTACCTTTTTTTTTACCTTTTAAATTGTTACAAACGCACTATAAAGATGTAGGAGAAGGAGAAGTGGATCTTTTGTGTGGCGGACGTGATAACTTAGGTTTTAAAAAGTCCATTTTCAAGTTAAAATTTTTTTCAACCTCACATGCCAGGTCTTGCTGATCAATGCAAATAGAGATTTATCCCAATAACCCCCTATATTTAGATTAAGCCCGCAATACAAATGCTAAGAGGAAAAAATATCTTTTTCTTATTACAAAAACATTTTTGGTGTAGAATAAAAGACTGAACTCAAATACTTACCTACAAAGGCGGAAGGCATGGGGATATATCCCATCTTTAGAATGGGGGGGGGGGGTTCATGATGCAGATAGAAACCACTAGTTTCTTTTAATGAAACTTACGAGCAATATTAAAACTTACAACAAATGGAAATTACCCTATGCCCCCTCCCTTTTTTCTCCTTGCAAGAGACCAGTCCAAATGGAGGCACCGTGTAGCATCACTCTCGACGCCGGAAGCATTTCGGCAGGAGCATTAAGTCTAAGTTAAGTCAAGCCTCCCTTTTACTGTTCCCACTCTTTATGACAAAGGTTCAACTAAGTATATTTTATAAGAATAATACACTTAAATATATAAGAATCAGAACTAACTTCCTTTAACCATTGAGGATCTTGTGCTGAATCATTTAAGACAAGATTGGTACAATCTTCATTTTATGACAAGGAGTTTGGTTTACTATAGGATATTATGTTAATATGTGTGTCTTTTTGCTTTATTGTGATTATTCAGCAGCTTATTATTATTGTTTTTTCTAACAAGCTCTGGACTTATATATAAAATAATGCTCACTGCACTGATACACCTTTTATTGTGAATAAGAGCCAAAATGGAGATAAAAATATTATAAATTCCATAATTCTGGTCCTGGAGCTACTACATTGTTGTTTTAATAGTCATTAAAAACTTTCAATGTTGCTCTTCATGTCTGAGATAACTAGTTTTTTTTTACATATAAGAATTAACACATTGTTGAAAGGAAGGATGAATTTGATTAAAATGATACTACTCAAATAGGTAAAATATATATTTCTTCCAAGATATTCAGTCAATCTCTGGTAATCATGTCTTGTTAACATGGAAAAGAGCCAGTTTTAATTTGGGTTATTCTATGTTACTTGACCTCTGTGGGACTTCGCCCTCTTCCCTTTCATTAGCAATATAACAACTAAGCAAATGTTTAGAGGTTAATGATTCCCTTAAAGTTGCAAACTAATAGCCAAGTTCCCATTCTAATTTACGTAATTTGTCCTAATTAGCTAATTTGTCAATGCTCGTTTTGATTTATTATAATTTCTTTAGTACAAGTTTACTTCTAACCCGAATAACTAAACTTTTATATTTACACGATTTTCGATTTTTTTTTTTTTGGAGGGGGATGAACCTCGAATTAAACTTGTTTTAATTTTTTCTTAAAAACTTTTATTTTATTTGGAAAACTTTTTTGCATAATCATACTTACTTATGCCTGGTTCTCATGGTCTAAGTTTGAGAAATTGCCATAGCACAAAAAAATAAAAAAAATAAAGAAGTTTCAGGACAGAGTATGACCTCTTTTCTGCTCTCCAAGGATTATAAGAGACACCTTTCCTGATCCACGCATTAGCGTGTTGGAAAAAAAAGAATACATGTTAACAAATCCCATGAAAGAAATGATAAACTGTTCAATGAGAGCAAGTTTCTGTTCCAAAATAAACAGCAAATTTCATAACATACAGACTTAAACACTATCCTATACAATCTCATTACTCTCAGATAGTGTTAACAGTAGCCCAAGAAGAAACTTCCGGGAAAAAAAAATTACATTAGACCAATAGTCAGTAAAATTTAGTGCCCTATTTAGCGTGCTGAAAGATTCACAATGAATAATTTAGACTTTTTACCTTGGAGTGATCTCAAAATATATTTTCTGTGATGTATGAACCTAAAGAAAATAGACAGCAAAAGGAAATGGTGAAAGCATAAAGAAAAATTGAAGGGAAATCCTGAACAGAGAAAAAAAAACTACTAAAAACTAGTGATAAACCACAAGAAGAGGCAATTCTGATACTGAATGTGAAACTTGTTTGCTCTATTTCAATGATCATGAGGATATGCCTAACACAATGTGAGTGTATATGATTTATGCTATCCAAATAAAAATTGACAGGGCATTTCCTTACCCCTGTTCAGTAAACCAAAAAAAGCAGCCCCACTCATAGTTAAGATATGAGATCATCAGTATAGATAATCTTTTGTTGTTATTCTAGCCTATTTTACAGAATAGCTGGCCATTAAAAGACAAGGTTATGCACTGAAGTATACTTTCTTTACAAGCTAGCAGGTGGAGTTCACTTGTCCAAAATAAAATAAATATAAAAACAAAATGGATATAACAGCCTTTAAATTGCAGATAAAAGAAAGAAAACCTGGTCTTCTCCTTGAATGACATCTTTGCACAGTTTTTCCTGAATTTCTACAAATCTCACTTCACTTGTTGCATAACTACCAAGTCTTGTTTCCTCCCAATCTGTATTTCCACCTTCAAATTTTCCTCTTGAAGTCCTTTCCATTCCCTAAAAAATTGCCATTAAATTAAGAACAAATGAAATCCTAGTCAACAGCATACACTGCAACAATTGACATGGTTTCTCACATTACTGTATTACCAGATCAAACTGGTGGTACTAAACCACTATGGTGGTACTTTTACCACTCTGGTGGTACTAAACAATTAGTCAATTTCTTTGAGTCACATTTTTGTTTGTAAAACTACTTTTAGTATGACAGTTTTCATCATGTTTGATTGCATGTTTTAACATTACTGATGGTGTTCTTTGTAAATTACTTTTATCATGTCAGTTTTCACCCTGTTTTGATTGTCTGCCATTGGAAAACTGCTTTAAATGCAACAGTTTTCATCATTTTTTTTGTCTCCCAGTGTGTAACTTTTTTTAATGTGACCATTTCCACTATACTCAACCATGTAAGGAGCCTTGCCTTGTAGATGTCAGGGGAGCATGATGGACCCCAGTGCATTAAATGAAGAGGGTTGGGCTGTGGGCTTGTGACCCACACCCAGGACCATAAGGGCCTACTTTTGGGGGAACACATCACTGCAACCAAAACACAATAATCTGTGAAGCCAGAATACTCAAATTCAGCCTCAATGAGAGGATATACTGTCAGCTGCAAACCTGCAGGAAGAATGATGGCTTCTTCTTGATGTCCTGGACACCTCTGGAGGCACAGGCAGATCAAAAAAGGAGAAAAAGCCTAAAATTGACCTGGCTACACTACAGCTTGGTAATTTTCAGTCATAGAATTTTCCTACAAGTTAAAACCTCAAAACTTCTCTGTAACCCTAGATTAAGGCTATGAGAGCAAATACAAATTTTCATTTTAATGGTACTGTAGCAAAAAAAGAATCAAATTCTATTTATGATTGTTTCATCTTTTCTATTTGCTTACTAATGGAATACTAAATAGAATCAAACCTTATTGATTATGTTATCATAGACTGAAGACTGGCAGGATCAATACAAGATACTAAAGTGCATAGCAGTGCTGTTATTAATGTTAAAAATAAAGATCACTATCTGATAGTGTCTAGTGTTAATATAAAGCTGAAATTTCAGAAGGGTAAATACCTCCCAGGAAATTATGATGCTGATACACTCTAGGGTGAGAATTAGAAAGAAACTTTCCAGGAACAATTGGATAATAAACTGGAGTTTAAAATTTAACCTGCAGGCTTGTTTTGTTCTCAGGCTTCTTGATGGAACTCCTCCCAGAACTGCTGCTGTTGCAAATGATAAGCCTGGTAATGCCTGGATGACAAAGGACTTGTTCATGCAGTGCTTGAAGCATTTCATTTCTCATGTACATCCATCCCATATTCAGCTTGTTTTACTTCTGATGGCCAACCACAAGAGCCACACAAGTTATGCTGTGTTGTATGCTAAAGGAGTAGGAATACATTTACTTACCTTTCCACTGCATACATCTTAGAAACTGCAACCTCTTAGTGTTAGCAATTGAGATGTGGCTGAGATCTTATCCTGGTTGAGCAGTTACTGAGTATGAAATAAGTCAGTAGCTTGGACAATCCTTCCCAAAAGCATTCACTCCTGCAAACATTGTCAATGTGTTTTCAAAGCCTGGTATATTCCCTTTTGACACTGATGTCTGGCAACAGTGATTTTCTCCCAGCAGACTACAAGTAGAGCACCTCCTCCTACATCAGAGGAACAGTCAATTGCATATGAGGATGATTTGCCAGAGGCTGAAATAGAGTCATGGGTGACCTGCTTTGCCAGTTTCAAAATTTGTCCAGATCCTTGCTTGTTTAACCAGAAGATACAGCACACTACCAAAAACAGAAGCTGTAAATTGGAAGGGAGGCAGAAAACCTGTTCAGTCAAAGGTACTTGCATCTGCAATGGTGAAAGATGAAACACAGCAAAATATAATCCTGGTGTATCCAAGAAGACTTCTCCAGCTTGGATATCAACCTATTCATGCTGCAAAAACTGAAAGGAGGCAGAAAAAAGAAAGGAAGGAGTCAAAATTGAAAGAGAAAAAGTATTGTGGAAGAAGCCAAAAGAAAGGCATAAAAAAACATCTTAACCTTTGTGACAAAAGTGAAGAGGAGCAGGATCCAAATATCAAGGTGGATTTTCTGTGAATACACCACCCCTCCTCTCCTGATGGTCCTAGATGGAGAATAGGAGCACATAAAAGACTAAAAGAAAGAAGCTAAAACAGTGACTAAAAGAAAGACTAAAAGAAGAGAAGCTAAAATTCTGAAATCATAATGTAGCTTAATAAATGTTTCAATGAATATAATTATCATGTTTCCTTTCAGAATTATTTACTTTCTTGATATGTGTTTCCTAAACATGTATTAGTTTCCTTAACATGTATTATTTTCAATAACCCCAATTCTAGGTCTCTATACAAAAAGTGGGGTAGCAAAATAGCAATAGCCTACTACTAGACAGTTTTCAAATTTATTGGCAGATTTGGTCTAAACATACAATTTATACATATAAAAATGCTTTTTGCTCAAAGAATAGCAGTCAAAACACAAGTTGTGCTGATAAAGTGTTGGCATCTTTTGGAATTCTGCTACTGGCAGCTTTACAATTTTTTCCACACCTTTTCTAGGTTTATAGCATACCAATAGGCCTACTCTTGGAATTTTCATTCAATTAACTTGACTACTTTCAAATGTGGCAAAAACTATTCATTAAGGGCTTTACCAGGCCAATTAAATTGCATTAGCCTAACCTACTCACCCTTGTAAAAGATCCTACAAGATTTTTGCAAGCTTGGCATGGTGGAAGAGTGATAGTCTGACTTTTTGGCTTTATTTTCAGATCTTGACCTGGTATAGAAAGAAAACAAAATGAGCTGAAAAATAAAACATAAGTCAGCATTTCGGGTAGGCAGCCTCAGCCAGTTGAGAGAGGAAATCAGATATGTCTTCTTCTTCTGCAGATTTATAGCTTGAAGTGCTCCAGCCTTTTATGCAGCGTTGTCACTCCACGGGTGTTTATGGTGCCACTCTGAGGGGCACAATAGTGTCACTTTCGTATAAAAAGTGTTATTTTCAAAAAATTTGCCACTCGCAATGTTTTGCGTCGTTTGCACTGGTATCAACATGCTCTTCATACTGATAGTGTAAAAAATCTGTCCAGGTTTAGCAATCCCTCTTTAGTTTTCCGCAACGGTTTAGCCAAATCCGAACTGATTCTTGGCAAAGTTTTTAAATAAATAAAATCATGACTATGCAAAAACTTCATGATTTTATAACATTGGTTCAAGAGTACTCCAGATTGTATGATATTGCTCTTCCAGGCTATGAGAAAACCAAGAAAAATGGTATCATTTGGCTCTCTATTGCTCAACAATTTTCAGAGGAGGGTAAGAACATTATATCCTTCTTGATGTTTTGATGATAGCTATAGATACTGCTGCTAATTACAATCAGTTTCTAATCAATTAGCCCATATTTTTCTTTTGAGCTTGTCCTCATCTTGAAAAATTAGGTCACGCTGATGCATTTATTTGAAAACTTTGCATTAAAACGTAGCGTTTTCTAATCCATTGTTTGAAAAGATACAGACAGATTTTCTCATAGATTTTTGCAATGTGTTAACGAACCATGAAAATACTTTCCAACCCACTTCAGATCTGTCACATATGGGAGTGGGAGGGGAACGCCCCCTCACCAATGTCTTTGGTCACTCGGTAAAAAAAGAAATTGATTTAATTGTGCGTTTTAATAATACCTTTAAAATTCTTTTTTTATATTTTTCCGACTCTGCTAAAACTCTTTGTTCAGTTCAAAAAGGGCTACGAAAATATTGACTTGCCATCTACTGGAATTCCGAACTTGGTCGGTAAATGTAGCAGTTTAACTGCCTTCTGCCGTGATTTTACAGACGGTGCCGCAATTTTTCATTTGGTTAAAAAAAAAAAAATAGCATTAAAGTAGTGACATGATATATACCAAAATCTGAATCTCGGTTGGTAAATGCAGCCTTTTTATTGTTTCATGCAGAAACTTTACGTATTGTATTTAAAACGGACATTATGCTAATTTTTGACAAAATAGTCGGTAAAAATGATCAGCCAGTCGGTAAAATCTTTTGCCCCTCCCCCCTAAAATTTTGGCTAATAGTGACCCTAATCCACCTGGAATAATCTCCGCGAGGTGTTCCGTATCTTCAAATTTTCCAGCATGAAAATTTGGCTTTGAGTTTCTGTTTGCATTGACCACTATTTTTGACTTAATTCTCCTGCTGACTTTGCGCCTGAGTCGAGAGAGCAGACGACGCTATTTTATTCCAGTAAACTCAGTCTTGAGTTGCTACGGGTGCATCATCAGGTCTTATGTTAGTCTTACTAAGAACATAATGTAGACTGTCTGACCATCTTGCTTTGTCTATCTTGCTGGAGTGACCGTGTGGTCGTTTCCATCCAGCGACCAGAGAGCTAAAATAATATACGATGCGATAAGGGGTTTCTTCTGACATTCGGAGGAGGTGTCTGTGCCATCTCAGTTTACGTTGTGCAACTTGCAGGGAGAATGGAACTTGTATCGTACAGGACAGGAGGTTGGTGTCACCGATAAAGTTGTACCAACAAAGTCCTTTGCTTTGACTTATATCCAGCATCCTTAAAGTCTTTATGGCTGCTGGGCAAGTTTCTGTTCCGTAAAGTAGGACTGATCCAACATATACATTAAATATCCGTATCTTTGTATGACGGCTGACAAGAGGGTTGCGCCTAACGTTATTAAGTCTCTCTAAGACGGAAGTTGCCTTAGCAATTCTTGCGGTGACTTCGATCTTGATTGTTTTATCCTTGACAGAATGGAGCTAAGGTACGTAATATCCTTCCCGACTGCTACTCAATTTTGGCATTCTTTGACTGTAAGAGATGTTTGTTGAGACAGTTGTGGATCGATTAACTTAGTTTTTGTTTTGCTCTAGCTAATGTTCAGCCCAACCTTGCTAGCCTCTTCTCTCATAACTTTCAACGCTGCTCGAAGCTCTTTGAGGGTGTTTGTCATGAGTGCCAGATCATCAGCGAAGTTGACGTCGATTAAAAGTCTGTCTCCGAACTTCAAGCCATAGCTCAGTCGGGTAGTGGTCCTCATTATCACGTAGTCAATGACGCAATTAAATAGTTCAGAAGCCGTGGCATATCCCTCACAAATTCCAGTACGAATGCAAAAAGACTTGGTACGTTTCCCGTTAAGTTGTAACAGCCTAACCTTTGTTCATACAGTCTCTCAAAGAGAAAGCATTACTTCTGGGGCAAATCTGTTGTTCTTAGTGTGATCCACAGCGACTTCCCATCTTTATAGTAAAAAGTGGCTTTGAAGTCGACGAAGACTAGTTACGCCTTTATAGGAAATCCTTGTGTATTTTCTATCACTTGCTGCAAAGTGATTATCTAATCGCTAGTGGAGTAATCAGGCCTGAAACCTGTTTGTGATATTCTTCAGTTTCTTCGAAGTATATTAGAGCACCTGCCGCGGAGAGTAATGGCAAACAATTTAGCAGGAACCGAGAGCAATGTTATACTTTTTTAGTTAGAGTATTAGTTCCTAGATCCCTCCTGTTTCCATAGTGGTAGAATTACTCCAGTCCGCCAATCCTTCTTAATACTCTTCGTATGCCTCAATATGCAGAACAATGTTTTGAGCCACAGCCACATCAACAAGGCAGGTTCGCCCACATTTCAGAAACTCAGCAGCTATTCCACGGCAACCAGGCGTTTTTTTTTTTTTAATCTCTTTACAAATCTATTTATCTCGTCGAGGGAAAAAGGCTCTTTTTTACTACTACCAAGTGGAATTGTAGGCGCAAGCAATACAGCTCTTATCAGATCTGAGTCGGGACATAGGACAGTGTCGGAGTCAAAAAGTGTGAAGAAGTGATCCTTTTATCTCTCGAGCTCAGCTGACTCATCTGGCAACGAGGATCCATCGGGAGCATCTATGGGGCGAACTGAGATGACCTCCTTAGAAGTAAGTTCATGGCCGCCGTCCTGGCTGAGTGGTTGACGCGCTGGCGTTGGAATTCTGTGTCCAAGCGACACGAGTTCAATCCCAGTTGTGACCAGGTATTTAGTTTGTGACGGGGGTCAGTGACGTGACTCTGTAAGCTCAGCCAGAGTCGACCCAGCCCTAAATGGGTACCTTGAGAAACCTGGGGAAGGTCAGCAGGAAGGGTGTGTGAAAGCACAGGATGGTAAGCCCCCAGCTCCCCATTGCACTTCCTGGCTGAAAGGCCGTAAAATGGAATTCAGCACCGCCGGTTTGGACCTTAAGGGTCTAGTGCCGTCTTACTTACTTTTTTTTTTTAATTCATGGAGATGTCTATATAGTGCTTTAATGTCGCCTTGTCAAGTGGTATTTTGCAGCTCCTTGGTCTTGTCTTGGACGAATTGTTTCTTGTCGAGATGGACGAATTTGTTTCTCACACTATTTAGCTGGTGGTATGCTGACATGCTACTACTGAGGCGAGCCTGCTCAACAAGGTAGGTACAGCCACATCAACAAGGCAGGTTCGCCCACATTTCAGAAACTCAGCAGCTATTCAACGGCAACCAGGTGTTTTTTTTTAATCTCTTTACAGATCTATTTGTCTCGTCGAGGGAAAAAGGGTCTTTTTTATTACTACCAAGTGGAATTGTAGGCGCAAGCAATACAGCTCTTATCAGATCTGAGTCAGGAAATAGGACAATGTCGGAGTCAAAAAGTGTGAAGAAGTGATCCTTTTATCTCTCGAGCTCGGCTGACTCATCTGGCAACGAGGATCCATTGGGAGCATCTATGGGGCCAACTGAGATGACCTCCATAGAAGTAAGCCCATGGAGATTTCTATATAGTGCCTCAATGTCTTCTTTCCAGGCGGTATTTTCCATCTCCTTGAACTTGTCTTGGACGAACTGTTTCTTGTCACGATGGACGATGTGTTTTTCACACTATTTAGCTGGCGGTATGCTGACATATTACTACTGAGGAGAGCCTGCCGGCTTGCCTCAGTGAGTGGTTGCTGTTTCAGTGACTCATTGACAAGGGTCACTTTTTACTGATTGCTTGATACTACAAGCTGTTTTATTCAAGATTCTCTCAAATGTGAAGGGTGATTACTGCTTTTTCTTTGACTCCCATTTTTTACCCAAGTTTAAAATAATACTTCAAGAACGGTAATCATCACTGAAAAAATGCACCCCTTCCAGTAGTTAGTAAATATAAAAATTGTCTAGATAATTGAAATTTTTATGGTTTTAAGACAAATTCTTCGAATGAATCTTTTTTGTAGGCGTATTTCTCATAAGCGCCAAAAAGGGAGCAATGCACCCAGGGAAACAAGAAGAGACACATCAATCTACTGTCTTTAAACGAGCAATAGTCGTTTATGTATGTACATTTTATCGAAAACAGTCTGATAATGTTGTCTAAAAATTGGCCCTCTAAAATTTTCTGGCCCGGAAAAATAAACTAAATAGGTTACGACTCAGGTTAGAGCCTTAGTTTTGAAAAAAAATTTAAAAATGAAGTAATATTCATATTCTTTTAAAGTGCAACTTGCTTCATTTTTTTCAAGCGACAGCGAAAGTCACACTGAATAACAAACGAAAATGTTGCAAAATGAAATCTGTGGCTAGAAAACAAATCAAAATTACAATGGAATGAAGGAACATTTTATTTAGTGTCGCTCAAAAAGAAGTAAGCAGAATTAATCTTTAGATTTTCCATAGTCTCCCAGGAGAACATAAACTCTATAAAAATAATGTTTCTGTGAAGGATAAACAGGAATGAAGAATTTAATTCATGATACAAATCATTCGGAGCCACAACTGTATCGACCAGTTTTTGCAAGCTTTATAAACTAATGTTCAGAAAAGAACAAGAAGAAAAATGCTACACGTCTCCCCATCAGTTTGGATTTCGTTATTGCATTGGATGTACGGACGCCCTTCTGGTTGTTGTTAATGTACTGCTTGATGCTTCTTTAACAGGTAGTTCACTCACCTTGGCGAATTATGATGTTCAACGCACCTCTCACTCCTTGATCAACCACCTCTTGCTTTTAAGGGCTGCTAAATGAGGAGTAAAT
This sequence comes from Artemia franciscana, assembly GCF_032884065.1. NCBI lineage: Eukaryota > Metazoa > Arthropoda > Branchiopoda > Anostraca > Artemiidae > Artemia > Artemia franciscana. Next base: position 502,358 of record NW_027062617.1, read on the forward strand.
ATGGATATCATCAGATCTCAAAGGGATATGTATTCTAAGCTACGATTTTGACTTTAAAATCTCTTAAAAAAGAAGAAATGGTAAGACCACAGGATAAAACCGTGCTAGTGAAGAAAAGAGCAAGGCAAGGTGCCATTGCCTCACCTTGTTATTTGATTAATTGCGCCTTCGAAGGTCAAGATCAGTATAAGATATCTAGCATTCTCTCATGCCTCAGTATCTCCTTAGTCACTTAAGCTGATAATACGTTTAACCTCAGTCAAACTTTAGGCAAAATTTCAGAAAAATTCCAAAAAACACAAACAGAATACTTGAAATCTGGTAACCAGCAAAACCTCTAAAAAGTTCATTCATTTGATAAAATTTCATCTAGGTTGTTTAAATCATCAGCATAATCGAAGTCAAGGAGAGATTTACTCCCCATGTGATTCTGTGTTCTCCTAAAGCCTTTGGTGGGCTTCTTAGGATGAAGTCCACCAAAATGATCCATAAAATTGGGGATACAACGAAACCCTAGTTAACTCCTGATTCAGTACGAAACCAGCTACTAACCTCATTTCCTACCTTAACCGCAGCATATGTTATTCTCTTACATAACTCTATTCACGTTAATGTATTTGCCTGGTATACAGTACAAGGATAAGCCCTTCGCTAAAGCTCTTCTATCAGCTGAATTAAACGCTTGCTCGTAATCTATAAAGCTGAGGACTAAATGTGTTTGATGACTTAGGCACTTTAAATTATCATACTTTCGCGGAAGAAGCCAAAATAAGAGTCACTTATTTTAAAGTCACCCGTTAAATGTTAAATTTTAACATTGACGTAACTCAAACGGCTGTTTGTAATAATTGGCTAAACCCTTGTCATGAAAAATTAAGCTAGCTTAGCCAGACAAAAATTGTGGAGCAGGTGATTATAGATATGCTCATTAAGGACTTAATCAAAATTTTATTTTCCTCTTTTTGAGGGTATTTTCAATTGAAGAACGGTGCTAAAATATATTGTCCGTAAGGCGTTGTTACGTGTTTCCGTTGTACCACAAACTACAGGAGCAAGTAATTCAGTAGCCACCAAAACTAGTGAACTATATCTTTTTTTATTACAGGCTTGACGGCTCCATCACAGATGCTGCTAGTCCTGGTAATTACCAACATTGAGGTATTTGTTATACCTTCTCTTGAACGCTCAAGGGAAGGAAGGATTTTCTGGAATTACCGCTTTCGGCAATCCATTTCATGTGGCAACCGATTTCCGGGTGAAACTCGTTTTCAGATATTCTTTGCGGGGAGTACCCTGCTCAAGGTAGTAAACCATAGTATTTGTTTGATCAGGCTAGTTTAAGGTTATGTGGTACCTAAATCTTATTGCTCAATTTTCAGTCCCTCTCTCTTGTCGGTGAATTTGTCAAAGGATAAGTTTCAATTAGCGACGTCTCCAGGGGGCTTAGTTATCAAATTCAATCAAGAATTTGGAGATTGACCATTAAGTAAAGTTTTTGCTGAAGCATGAGTGAAAGCAAGCTTGTTTTTACAAATGCATCACAAATTGAAGGAATAAAACAAGAGCTAAGAGCTCATACGGCACTTGTGACGAGGCAAGAAGAGCTAAGAGCCAAGAGCTCATATGGTATGAGTTCTAACAAAATTCTAAGAATAAAAAGATTGATTTAAAAGGAAAATCAGAGGCTTAATGCAGGTCGGGATTTAAAATAAGATCTCTGAGTCACGATGTCCTTCTAAATACCAAAATTCAATAAGATCCGATCACCCACTCGTAAGTTATAATACGTCTTTTTTCTAATTTTCCTCTCCCTTTAGCCCCCTACATGGTCGAATCTGAGAAAACGACTTTATCAAGTCTGATAGCTGCCTGACACGCCTACCAGTTTTCATCATCCTAGCACATCCAGAAGCACCAAACTCGCCAAATCACTGAACCCTCTCCCCAACTCCCCCAAAGAGAGCGAACCCAGTATGGTTACGTCAATCAGGTATCTAGGACATTTGCTTATTCTATCCACCAAGCTTCATCCCGATTTCTCCACTCTAAGCGTTTTCCAAGATTTATGATTTCCCCCTCTAGCTCCCCCAAATGTCAACAGACCTGGTCGGGATTTGAAATAAGAGCTCTGAAGCATGAATTCCTTCTAAATATCAAATTTCATTAAGGTCTGGTCACCCGTTCTTAAGTTATAAATGCCTCAATTTTTCTAATTTTTCCAAATTAACACCCCCCAGCTCCTCCAAAGAGAACGGATCCGTTCCAATTATGTCAATGACGTATCTAGAACTTGTGCGTATTCTTCCCATCAAGTTTTATCCCGATCTCTCCACTCTAAGCGTTTTCCAAAATTTCTGTTTCCCTCCTCCAACCCCCTATGTCCCCGGATTCAATTCGAGTCGAAAATGGAGCATTTGAGACATAAGATCCTTCTATATATCAAGTTTAATTAAGATCCGATCACCTATTCGTAAGATAAAAATACCCCAATTTTCACGTTTTCCAAGAATTCCGGTTTCCCTCTCCAACTCCCCCTAATGTCACAGGAACTGGTCGGAATTTAAAATAAGAGCTTTAAAGCACAAGATCCTTCTAAATATCAAATTTTATGAAAATCTGGTCACCAGTTCGTAAGTTACAAATACCTCAAATTCCGGAATCACCCCCCCCCCCAACTCCACTGAAGAGAGCAGATCCCGTCCGGTTATGTCAGTCACGTATCTTAGACTTGTTTTTATTCTTCCCATCCAGTTTCATCCTGATCTCTCCGCTTTAAGTATTTTCTAAGATTTCAGGTCCCTTCCCCCCACTGCCCCCTCCCATGACACTGGATCCGGTTGAGATTTAAAATAAGAGATCTGAGTTACGAGGTCCTTCTAAATATGAAGTTTCATGAAGATCCGATCACTCCTTCGTAAGTTAAAAATATTTTTTCTAATTTTTCAAATTAACCCCCCCCAATAGAGCAGATCCGTTCCAATTATGTCATCACGTTTCTAAGACTTCTGCTTTTTTCCCCACCAAGTCTCATCCCGATTCCTCCAATCTAAGCGTTTTCCATGATTTTAGGTTCCCCCCAAACTCCCCCCAATGTCCCTAGATCCGGTCGGGATTTAAAATAAAAGCTTCGAGACACAATATACTTCTAAATATTAAATTTTATTGAGATCCGATCACCCGTTCGTAAGTTAAAAATACCTCATTTTTTTCTAATTTTCAGAATTAACCCCCCCCCCAACTACCGCAAAGAGAGCGGATCTGTTCCGGTAATGTCAATCATGTATCTAAGACTTGTGCTTATTTTTCCCATCAAATTTCATCCCGATCTCTCCACTCTAAGTGTTTTCCAAGATTTCAGGTCCCCCCCAACTCCCCCCAATCCCCCCAGATGGTCAAATCGGGAAAACGACTATTTTTAATTAATATGGTCCGATCCCTGATACGCCTGCCAAATTTCGGCGTCCTAGCTTACCTCTAAGTGCCTAAAGTAGCAAAACCGGGACCGACAGACAGACAGACAGACAGACCGACAGAATTTGCGATTGCTATATGTCACTTGGGTAATACCAAGTGCCATAAAAAGGCACAAGTGGACTAATTTTGATTGAACATCATTATTTAATTTTATCAAATAAGCAACATTTTCTACGCTGGGATAATTTTTTGAAGGGTGACCATCTAAGGAGGGAATCATCCGTGGGGGGGAGGGACAAATATATAAAATGAATAGTAAGTTGGAAGGAAACCCTACCAGGGTCTTAGCCTAACCTAAAATTTGATGACAAGGCACGCTAAGAAATACTTATTTTGGTACAATATAGAGTAATTACATACATAAGTGTAAATTCAGCTAGAAACTAACCTGGCTAGCCTGACCTGAATATGTGAGGGTTCTATTAATCCGTCGACTTGTCCAAGAATAGCTCGTGAATCGCCAGATTACGTGGCACTCTTCATTCCGCAATTTCAGGTAGCAAAGCTTCCATAAAAGATTTGTGGAGCTTCGGAAATATTTTGTGTCGCAGCAACGTGGATATCTCCTTTGCTGAAGTAAACAACGAAAAATCCCAGGTCAAGGTCGCAACATTCAAGCTAGATCTGTAGTTGATAAAAATAATTATGGTTCTTCTTTAAATGGACGCTGTTTTACTGTGAAGGAAAACACCTTTATTTCTCTTTTACTCTTCCTCCTCTAGGAAGAGTAACAATGACATCTGGACTGGCAGCAAGCAACCCCTCAGTTTTATGAAAAAAAGTCCAGCAGGAGTAACCTTGTAATTTGTGTTTGTTTTTGCTTAAAAGCAGCCACAGCCATAGTTTCACGTACATGCTCGGGTTCCATAGCCCTGGTTTTGTGATAAGGGGCATACAGTAGTCGTCTTACTAGTGGAGCTACTGCTCTTACGAGTCTTTTGCAAATTAATCCTGATACGGAAGCTTTACAGTATTTCTAGCTTCCTGTCAGCTATTGTCCGCTTTTTCGCGAAGGCTTGTAATTCTCACTGCTGCTTACCTTTTAACCACATATTTACTTGTTCTCACCGTGGTATATATTTTAGCCTTGTATTTCTTTGTTCTTAACTTTTGTTTTTGAATATTTTTAATTCTAGTTGTCACTTATCTTTGAACCGTACGTTTCTTTGTTTTTCACTTTTGCGTTTGACTCGTTGTAATTGTTGCTGACGGAAGTATTCTGACTGTATATATTTGTTCTTCGTTTTCATTTATCATTACTTTAGACATTTTATCAATACCCTTTAAATTAGCTGCTCGGATTGGTCTTGTCACGTTTGATGGTTTAGGTTGTTCATTTGTCCTCTGGGCATTATGAAACTACCTAAAACGCCTTTTGCCAATAGACTAATTACATTTGGTCCTTTATAATAAGCCATGATACTTTTATAATGTTTCATGCGTCATCTTCTATATATATATAAATAAGTTGTTTGTGTGTTATGTCTGTTACACTATGTCTGTTACGCCAGATTATATCTTCTATATATATAAAAATAAGTTGTATGTATTTTTGTGTTGAGGGTTCGCATTTGACGTCTGAAAAATAAAGAAGAACAAGAAAACAAACTAAAATGTAAAAACTGGGAATTGCATAAATATTTCGAAATATTTTGACAATAGACTAAAGTAATTCGAAAACCTTAAAACATATACTTAAAAATTGAGGTTTATTATAAATTGTTGAGCTTTAGCAAGCATTGACAAATTGAAACATTGACAAATTAAAAAACATTGAAAAAGATAGAATGTTACCAAATCCTACAACAGAAGAAACAGCCGAGGAAGCTGCTCAAAAAGTTAATGCCAAAAGGCTTGCGGCTAAAGAACGCAAAACCGCGCAATTAGATGAAGATCAACAGCGAGAGTCAAAACGTATCAAAACTGAAAATGATAGCGATGATGATTGGGTTTGGGATTTTGACTTGGATAAGGTCATCAATGCTTACCAGATTTTATTTAAAAAAACAAAGGTTCGGCGATATGTAATTCATAGTGACGCTGAAAAATAAAGAAGAAAAAGAAAACTGAAAAAAGAAAAATGGTAAAAAACTAAAAAAAAACTAAAAAGAAAAAACTAAAAAAAAAGAAATAAAAGAAACCTAAAAAGAAACAACGTAAAAGAAATAAAAAAAATAAAAAAGGTAAAAAAATAAAAGAAAAAAAACTAAAAAAGCCAAAAAACTAAAAAAAAGAAAAAACTAAAAAAACTGGGAATTGCACAAATATTTCAATATATTTTGACAATAGATTAAAGTAATTCGAAAACCTTAAACAGATACCCAAAATTTGAGGTTTATTATAAACTGTTGGAGCTTTAGCATGCTTGGCACGTAAAGATTTTTCCAAGTGTCAATCTTAGAATGAACCATTGACAAATTGAAGAAAACAAATCAATAAAAAGAAGAAACTAAAAAAAAAGAAAAACTAAAAAAGAAAAAAACTAAGAAAAGCAAAAACTAAAAAAGAGAAAAAACTAAAAAAGGAACTGTATCTATATATATATATAAATAAGTTGTATATATGCATTTTTGTTTGTTTGTGGGTTTGCATTTAACGTCATTATAAGTGTATAAGGCTTTGTATATGACGTCATTATAAGATGACACTACAGACCGGGACACCGGGACACAAATGACGGCCGGGACACAGGGAATATAAATGACGACCGGGACACTCAAAGAGAAATTACAGACCGGGACACAAATGACGACCGGGACACTCAAAGAGAAATTACAGACTGAGATACCGGGACACAAATGACGACCAAGACACAGGGAATATAAATGACGACCAGAACACCGGGACACAACTACAACGGGGACTCCGGGGGCACAGGGGGATATATAAATGACGACGGGGACACAGGGAATGTTCGATTAGCAATCACCATCAACAAAGCTCAAGGGCAATCGTTAGAAAGATGCGGTATAGATCTGAATACGGATTGTTTTCCTATGGACAATTATTATGTTGCATGTTCAAGAGTTGGTAAACCTGACAATCTATTTATATGGACAGACAATGGGACAGCAAAGAATGTTGTATATTCGCAAGTTTTACGTAGTTCTAATATATATATATATATATATATATATATATATATATATATATATATATATATATATATATATATATATATATATATATATATATATATATATATATATATATATATATATATATATATATATATATATATATATATATATATATATATATATATATATATATATATATATATATATATATATATATATATGTATATATATATATATATATATATATATATATATATATATATATATATATATATATATATATATATATATATATATATATATATATATATATTTATATATATATATATATATATATATATATATATATATATATATATATATATATATATATATATATATATATATATATCTATATTCACAGGTGGGACACAGGGACACAACTACAATGGCGCGTAACTAATATGGTGCGTAACGACTTGCGCGCGCGTGGGGGCTTGGGGGGGCGCGAAGCGCCCCCAACAACTAGATGTTGGGTTGGCGCGAAGCGCCACCCCAACAGCTAGTCTTCTATATATATAAAAATGTAGTGTCTGTCCGTCTGGTACATTACCGTTATTACCGTTACACGAGCTAAGAAAAATTGAGGCTCTTTTTAAATTTTATTAAATTGCTTAAAATGTAAAAAACTAGTGATTGCACAAATCTATATATATAAAAATAAGTTGTCTGTGTGTGTGTGTGTGTGTGTGTATGTGTCGAGTGACGTCATGTTTGTGTGTCGACTGACGTCATGTTTGTCGACTGACGTCATTATAAGGATTGAGCTGTATGCGTCATGAAGTTGTTTGTTGACTGACGTCATGTTTGTCAACTGATGAAATTACATACCGGGACACCGGGACACAAATAACAACCGGGACACAGGGAATATAAATGACGACCGGGAACCTCAAAGAGAAATTACAGACTGGGACACCCAGACACAAATCACGACCGGGACACAGAGAATATAAATGACGACCGGGACACAGGGACACAACTACAACGGGGACGCCGGGGGCAGAGGCGGGATATATAAATGACGACCGGGACACAGGGATTGTTTGAATAGAAATTGCAGACCGGGACACCGGGACACAGGGAATATAAATGACGACCGGGACACTCAAAGAGAAATTACAAACTGGGACACCGGGACACAAATGTTGCATGTTCAAGAGTCAGTAAACCTGACAATCTATTTATATGCACAGACAATGGGACAGCGAAGAATGTTGTATATTCGCATGTTTTACGTAGTTAAAAACATATATACATATATATATATATATATATATATATATATATATATATATATATATATATATATATATATATATATATATATATATATATATATATATATATATATATATATATATATATATATATATATATATATATATATATATATATATCTATCTCTATTCACAGGTGGGACACAGGGACACAACTACAATGGCGCGTGACTAATATGGCGCGTAACGACTTACGCGCGTGGGGGGGCTTGGGGGGGCGCGAAGCGCCCCACCAACTAGGTGTTGGGGTGGCGCGAAGCGCCATCCCAACAGCTAGTCTTCTATATATATAAAAATGTAGTGTCTTTCCGTCTGTTATGCTATCTTTATCGTTACACTGTCTGTCTGTCACTAAGTATGACGTTAATATGTAAAAAAAACTAACTAAAAAAAAACTTGAAAGAATTAAAAACTATCTTTTATAAAAAAACCGAAAAAATAAAAAAAGAAGTTCGTTACGTTAGCTAATTTATAAGTTACGTACATCTTTTACTAATAAAAACATTCGTAAAAAATTAAAAGTTCTAGTTGTCTTTCTAAGTAACCAAAAAACCGGAGGACAATTAGGCCTCCTCCCCCGCTTCTTTTTTGTCAAAATCAATCGATTAAAACTATGAGAAAGCCATTTAGCCAAAAAATAAATATGCAAATTTTGTTTTAATTATTCATCTGCGGAGAGCCTAAATCAAAACATGCATTGATTCAAAAACGTTCAGAAATTAAATAAAAAAACACGTTTTTTTAACGGAAAGTAAGGAGTGACAGTAAAACTTAAAACGAACAGAAATTACTTCGTATGTGAGAGGGGTTGCTTCCTCATCAACGCCCCGCTCTTTACGCTAAAATTTTTTACTGTTTAAAAAGTAGAGTTAAGAGAATGAGTCAAACTTTAACGTAAAGAGCGGGGCGTTGATGAGGAAGCAGCCCCTTTCACACTGATCAGTGTCTAATATTTTATTTACTATTCATTGCTCTGACGCTATTGAAATCAACACAAAAACGTTTATCTACTAGGAGAAAATATTTTATCCTTCTTAGTGACGTGAGATAAGAAGTTTTTCAAAGATGTCTCCTAAGTTCTCTGTTAGAGAACTGACAGGGCTTGATTCTTGCGCGAGTTTCCGTCAAAAATCCAATATATCGAACCCAGTCTTAGAAACTTCGGAAACGCTTGTGCACTAGATCGTCTATTCCGGTGTGCTAAGTAGTACTAAAATTGCCAAAAGGTCGAATGGATATTGAAGACCTTATAAGCTACTAAAACAATGATTTTTCCACAATGTCCGAAGGTGCGGGATTTACACTTTCACCTGATGAAATTGAATGTTTAAAAGATAGAAGGTGGTGGTGTTTCCTGTTATCCAGTATTTTCACTTTTTTAGCTGGACTTCTTATCGTACTATTATGGAGAGCATTCTCGGTTATATTTTGTAAGCAAGATGGGGCAGAGTACTCACAAAGTGATACGAAAAAAGATCCGAAAGCCCCCAGACAAAAACAAGAGTTTGAAGGGACTTTTGTTACTGAGGCTAAGGATTGGGCGGGCGAGCTTATATCTGGACAGACAACCACTGGACGAATATTGGTAAGACGTTTTCTGTATCCTACTTTCTTCACAATTCATTGTATTTTAGATAAATTACAATTTTTTTTTGTATTCAATTTTTAGCATATCGTGAGGGAACAATAATGAATATCACACGGGGCTTAAGAATTTCTTTATTGTAATATATTTTCATTACTAGTTGGCTAAGCACGCAGAAGGGCGAGAGGATTCACCCTCACCCATATGACACATATAGTTAAAACTTTTTAGGCGAAAGGTAGACATGTTGGTTTTCGTTTCGAGATTCCCAAAGGAATTAGAAAAATGAAGATCTGAAATCCCATAGGCAAAACAAGAGTTTGAAAGTATGTTTGTTACTTTGTTATATTTTTAAGAAAAAAGGTAGATATGCTGCTAAACGATTGAACCTGTCTTCTCTAAGTGATAGAAAAAGATCCAAAATCCACACCCAAAACAAAAGTTTGAAAGGAATTTTGTAAAAAAAAAAAAAAATAAAGATCCGAATACATCGACTCCATGTCCAGGAACCTTTATTAACGAAAGAAAATGAGTAAAGCTAAGTTAAACACAACATTTTTGGGAACTAATAATATATGAGTTTCTTTTCGTTTGTTTTTCTCTTTTCTGTATGTTGTGTTCAGTTTAGACTTACTCATTTTTTCCATTGATAAAAGCTCCTGAACATGGTGTCAAAATATTCCAATCTTTACTATTTAGCGTTTCTTTTTTCTGTTTTGTTCCACTGTTTTGTGTAGATATTATACCACCTTCTCTCTCTATGTTTTCATTTTTATAGATTCCCTAAATTATTAGAGAAAAATAATTAAATTATATTTCAATTAAGAAATTATTTTCAAATATGAGGCGTTTGATAATGAATTTTTTGGTAGTAGCAGGTGGCGAATTAAAACAGAAACATGGGCGAAGAATAAGTTCAAACATATGACGCCTAAAAACTTGAAAAGGTTTAGCCTACGTTGAAGGTGACCATTGTCTTTAAGACTATGGTCTCAAACCCGTTGAAGGTGACCATTGTCTTTGAGACAATGGTCTCAAACCCTTTGTAGGTGACTATTGTCTTTGAGACTCAACACATTCCTCATGTTTCAGTTTTACCGGATTGTAAGGCTTAACTAATTAGTTTTGGTTGTTTATTTTTACAGTCCAACGTGTTCTAAAAACTATATATAATTTTAAAATAACAAAAAGAAATAATAGTAGAAAATCGGGGTTTTCAGGCATGAATAGACCTTAGCTCAGTCCTTAGGGGCAAAATATGTTTTTATTTCCATGTCCTTGGTACTTTAAGTATTTAAGTGTATTTAAGCTGGAAGTAAGCACTGGGATCCTAAAAGATACCTTTGCTGAAACAACCGTATGCTACACACAAAATGCTGTTATTTCACTGGTGGATCCAAGAGCGGCGGTAGGAGAACCCTGCAATGTAAAGTTATATAATGCAAATGTAAATAAAAGGGTATTAGGTAAAGGGTATATATATAAATAAATAAAGGGTATAAATAAGGGTATATATATATGAATAAATGGTGTAAATAAAAGGGTATATTGAATATATATGTATATATAGATATGTGTGGATTCATAAAGGTTTGTAACGGATCTGACGCTATATGCTTGCAAAAAAGAGATGCCTTTTCCGACATCAAAAATACAATTCACAATATAATTACCTTAAAACAATGCATCTGGAAGCTCTTGTAAATAAAACTTTTAATCAAATCGCCACCAATGCAATTTACATGTGAAGTCTATGATATGACCTAGTACACTTAATCACAGAGAAACAAAGAACTTATTAGTAAAAAAAATTGTCGTGAATCCGTTCTATTCTTTGTTTTTACTTTGCTTAAAATTTAGTGCATAAGAACCAATCAAGCTTTGTGTTATATTTACCAGCTCAACATAGCAATAATAAGGAAATACAACCATGGGTAAAAGATCAAATTATTTGGTTCCTCTTCCTGAGATACGGATAATGAGCTATGCCGTTGACAAAAAAATAATTGTGACTCATGACTTCAGAAAAATAAATCAATCGAATTAAAGCCCAATTTTTTACCCATAAATATGGTATAGTAATTAAACTTTTGTCCTTGGTCTACTCCTTGCAAATAGCGTAATGCCAATACGGCGCTGTTACTTGTTTTTCCTGCTATCTGTCATTAGAATATATAAAACTACTGGCAAATAAACTTCCTCAAAGACACTGTTCGAATTTGCATTTCAATAGGATTCAGAATAGGGGAACATGGCTAGGGCTTTTTTCCCAAGCTTAACTAATGCGTTGTAAAGACAAAGAGGGGAATGGTGGGAATAAGTGGCCAATTTCGTAGAATGTCGAGTTTTAGTTAGAAAGGAAACACCTAAAGGAAACACCTTTTAGAGGCTAGTAAGACTGACTCTCCGTATATAAAATGGTTGCTGAGCTCAGAAAAGCGACGGAATTGATATTTTTTTTTCGCTTGAAATATCTATTGCTAAAGCAACCCCTTTTCAGGGGAAAGAGAGGAAAAGGGAAAAATCTCGAATTAAAATTTTTTAAATATTTTCTGAATAGAAAGGTTGTTTCCTATTAATTCAAGTCCGAGGAGATCAAAAATGACTTCATAATCGAAAAGTTCTATCATTTAGTACCCCATTTCCACCCTAAGTGAGGTCAGAAGGGGATGAGAAATCGGAATCTCAAATCTTGCAGCATTTGCACACATACGAACATTAAAATATTCAGAAAAATTCGCTTGATAGCATGCACAGAATTGCTCGACATCTGGGTCTGGAAAATGGTCTGTCTGAAAGTCTGAAAGCTGTCAGTCTAGAGACTGGGGCTAGAAACTTTAGTCAAATGGTTACACACCCATTATGAAACATGTACCACCTGTTCCTGAAAACCTTCTAAAACTGATTCACTCCAGCTATAAAGGTGATTGTGAAAGCCATCAAGTGCACTTTCAAAAAAGTGACCTTTACTGCACTATTGTAAGTCTAATGGGGGGGGGGGAGGTGGGAGTTTTTTCAGTGAAAATGCAAAGAACCTGTATTTTCAAAATCTAGGGGAAGGGAGTAAACAAAGCTGGAGGGGGACAATTGCCCCTTGACGCGATTGCCCGTGCTTTTAGTTAGAGTTTTGTACTGAGATCGAGAAAACAAAAATCAATTCCCAATTCTCTAAAATAACTATTTTTTACCAAAAACAATTTCAAAATTTGCTCATGTGGTTTGTTGACACAACTCCTTCGCATTATTTTATATATTAAATAAAAAAACAAAGTGTTTTCAAATGAAAGCAAAGAGCAACATTAAAACTTAAAACAAATAGAAATTATTAGGTATATGAAGGGGTTTGCCCCCTAGTCAATACCTCACTCTTTACGCTAGAGTTTGAATCTTGTTCCAATTCTTGAAGAATGACTCCTGAATCATAAGGGCCGTTTAATTAGAATAAATAGCTCTTTTGAAAGTACTAAAAAAACGTTAGCGTAAAGAGCGAGGTATTGACTAGGGGGCTAACCCCCTCATATACATAATAATTTTTGTTCGATTTAAGTTTTAATGTTGCTATTTACTTTCAGTTGAAAAAATGATAGTTTTTTAGTATTTAATTTCTGATAGTTTTTTAAATAATGCTTGGAAATCCGGCGCCCCCTTCATAGAAAATTCCCTTCCTGCATGAAAAATTCCTCCATGAAAGGATCCTCCCACGTAACCCCCTACCCCGAATCCCTCCCCCACCAGAAAAATCCCATCTGAAAACGTATGTATACTTCCCAATAACCAATACTATATGTAAAGAATGGGCAAAGTTCATAACTTGCAGCGCTTCCCCCAGGGACTGTGGGGAAATAAGTCATCCTCAAAGACATTGGTACTAGATTTTCCAACTATGTTGAACAAAATGGCTATCTCAAAATTTTGATCGGGTGACTTTGGGAATAAAATGAGCGTGGGAGGGGGCTTAGTTGCCCTACAATTTTTTTGGTCACTTAAAAGGGCACTAGAACTTTTAACTTCCGTTGAAATGAGTTCTCTCGCAATATTCTAGGATCACTGGGTCGAAACGATCACCCCAGGGAAAAAAACATATAAACACGCCTTCGTGGTCTTTTTGCTGGCAAAAAATACAAAATTCTACACTTCTGCAGATAGAAGCTTGAAGCCTCTACATTAGGGTTCTCTGATACGCTGATTCTTATGGTATGATCTTCATTAAGATTCTAGGAATTTTGGGGGTGTTTCCCCCTTTTTTGAAAATATGTCAAATTTTTCTCAGGTTTTTGATTGGTAAGACTAACTTGACGAAACTCGTGTATTTCAAATCAGCATAAAAATCCGCTTCTTTTGATGTTTCTATTCGTATCAAAATTCCGTTTTTTTCAGAGTTTTGGTTACTATTGAGCCGTGTCGCTCCTTAATTACAGTTCGAATCTTCAAAATGTTTGATTTACTTGCATTGAATATCAGATATTCTTATGTGCTATTCGGAACCAATAGATACAGGAATGAGCTATGTTATTCTTAGCCTCCTAACTCCTTCTCCTGATATCTGTAGCCATTCGCGGTCCCATTGTTCATGCTTGCTTCAAAACCGAGAAAAACCTATTCAATCTATTTTTAAATTGGTAAAAACTTTATCTTAGCGAAATAAAATTGAGCTTTTTTTGCGCAACTGAAGATCGAAGTTCATGGAGATCTAAAAGAAACTGTTTCCAATCCTCGCGAATCAGCAATTGGGTTTTTTGGCACCGAGATCCGCATTTAATATTGCTGTGAAAATAAAAGAAATAAGTGCACACACATTAGAAACTTCTTTAGAAGCCCGAGGAAAAATGCTGAAATACTTTTTAATAGACTTAGTAATTGTCAATGATGCTTTTGGTTTGGTGCAGCTTCTATTGTAAAGGCTCCGACAGTGTATGAAAAAAAGCTGTTTGAATATCTTTTCTTAAGAAGTAATTTCAAATATTGTTGAATACTTCTCTAAAAGTTTTAGGAAGTACGTCTAATGAATGGTGCATAAGAAGGGCGTTCCGCCGTAGCCAAGAGTGGATAGTGGATTTGTTCATAATATAAAAGAATTATTCATATAAAATACTCACGCAAGGTTTGAACCCGAGACCATAGTATTAAAGATTCTAGATTACACCGACAGAATCAGCCAAACCTAATTTGCTTGTTTTAAAACTTTTTTTTATTTAAGATAAAAACAATTTTTTGATCATTTCGCTAAGGTAAAATAATTTTTTTTATAAGATAAATAGGTTCTATTGTATGGAAGGAGCTTATAGACAAAGCCAATTATTATATACATACATCTAAATAGGGTGAAGTATTGACGTAAAGATGCCGAGCCAAACGAATGAATCTCGCGAAGCATAGGAATACAATACATAAGAATATAATAGTCTTAAAGCATAAGAAAATGAATGCTTTGATTTATACCCAAATTTATATCCATATAACGCATGAGAATAATACAAAAAAGATTACCATGTCTACTCAGGACGAATTTCCCTTAAATTAAGACATAGTGCCGAAATTCTTTTGCACTTCCTCATAATCTTCCATGGAATGTCATTGGATCAGTTTGAAACGAAAAGAGTATTAATATCACTACTACTAAGAACTCACCGCACCGCTGTGCTACCAGAGGCCGACAGAGCTACGCAAGTTTGTGCTCCCCCAAGCCTTTCTCTCTATAACCCTCCTCCCCCATGAAGTTCCAATCTTGGAGCTTCAAGATGTCTTAGATCAAGACGTTCTTAATACGTTTTAGATCAAGACGTATTAAGTGCGTATTCCAAAGACGGTGTTTGATTTCCAGTCTGTCTGTCTGTCAGTCTGTCTGTTGGTTTTGGTTTTTCTAGTTTGGGCACTTCCAGATAAGCTAGGGCGATCAAAGTTGGCATTCGTTTGAGGGACTAGACTAGAGTAAATTATTAATAGTCGCTTCCCCGATTCGACCATCTGGGGGGGGGGGGAGCGAACGAAATAGTTGAGAAGAGCTTTATTTGCCCAAAAAAGAAATGAATGTTCTTCTAAAGTGTGGCTTGCTGGTCTAGGGGTATGATTCTCGCTTAAGGTGCGAGAGGTCTCAGGTTTGAATTATGGACCATCCCAATTTTTACATGAAGAAGTTCCAAAACTAGGTGCGTATTCAATATAGCGATCACTGAAAGCTTACAGGCGTATCAGGGACCGGAACAGATTAAATTAGAAATAGTCGCTTCCTCGATAAGACCATCTAGGGGGAGTGGGAGGACGGTTCCACCGTCCTTAAATTGGGGTATTTTTAAATGAGGTATTTTTAACTTACGAACGGGTCATCATAATGAAATTTGATATTTAGAAGGACCTCGTGTCTCAGATCTCTTACTTTAAATCCCAAGCGGATCCGGTAGCATTGGGGGGAGTTGGAGGGGGAAGCCGGAAATCTTGGAAAACGCTTAGAGTGGAGAGGTCGGGATGAAACTTGGTGGGACAAACGTTACAATAATGAACAAGAAGAGAACACTGTATTTGCAAGTTTATCTTTGCAATAATTGCCAATAAACAAAGAACAGCAAAATCGATAACTCTAGCACCGAGTTTAATTTAGGTTCCGACCTCGTCACAAGTACCATATGAGCTCTTGGCTCTTCCAACCTCGTCATACGTGTCCTATGATCTTTCGGCTCTTGTTTAACTTAGTGATTGCAAATATGAGCTTCAGAGAATATTATGATATTATGATATCAGAGGATCATTTAAACCCCATATATTACTATTAATGCTTGGTTTTCAGAAATACCTGGAAATAAAGGAATGATGTTGACTGTTGATCTAAGGCTATTTCCACACTTAGCTGAAATCAGAGACACACAAAAGTTTCCATTCTGCATGATTAACTTAATCCGTGTTAAACCTGTGTCCATTCAACACTCACCCAACACCTAATCTTGTCTATATAGACATGCTCCTATAATTTTAACCTATGATCATTTAGGGATGGTTTAAGGAATAACCTTAAATAACTAAATGTTTATCATTATGCTCTTACAGTTGCAAGATTAATAGACTGCCCTAAGGAGAAAAACCACGCGTTGCTCCTAAAATACAGTAAATAAGGAGCTTAACATTTACTATAGGCTATACCAAATTGTACCGTGGACTAAGAAAGTAATTTAAAAGATAATTAATTCAGTTAATCAATTAATTAATCATTTAATTAATTTTATAGGCATTTTCCTCTGCGTTTCAGAGGTAGCATTTTTTTTCAGCTAGCTAGATTCTTTTCCCCAACGCACACATACATTTTTTGATGTAGCTTGCACAAGCTTTTACGGACTTAAAATTATTTTAGTTACTTTTTTTTATTTCGAAATTTGTTTCGCAAATTATCTACATTTGGGAATTAGAAAGCGAGAAAAAAAAATCTTGAGGGAATCATGAGGGGAAAATATATTCAATAGCAGTAGCTTTGTTCCATGACATAGAATGCCGTTTTTTATCTCTCCTAGATGCTCTTAATTAGAGAGAACAAGATGTTTGGGCACATACTTTCTAATTAATTTGGGATTGAGGGGAAGGACACTAGACATTTTGACTGAAGAGATAAGAGAAAACACACCTTCAAAAATGCACCAAAAAATTGTAGATTCATATCAACAATTGAATATGTTATCGGGGAAACCATGAAATCTTTGGTTGGGGAGTGGTACACCGCACAAGCTCGCATAGTAAACTTTTTGGATATAAATCAATGCTGAATAGCTACAGGACTCTGGTTTGTCTCCTTAATATAAATGACAGAGATCTTGTCTATATCCTACATTTTTAAGGAACAATAGGGAAATTGGACATAGAAGTCTAATGGTTTTGAGTTTTGCTGCGTATTATATTTTAACCAAGTAGGGCTAAAACAAAAATTAAGCGATTCTGCCTCAACTGATCCGTATATGGAAATGAGGCGAACAATCAAAAATCAATTCTAAAGTTGCCATTTTCAATAGTTCTTTTTGATATTTCTGACGACACCCTTACTATCATTAAAACACGCAAGAAATGTCTTTATGGTCTACAGACCAACCCAATTGAAGCTCTTTTTTCCTCTGCTGTGCTGAATTAAACAATTTTCTTGCTTTATCATTAGTTGATTAGCTTTCTGTTTGTTTTTTCACTAAATTGCATTTATTAAGTTGTTTAATTCCACGCCAAAACCTGAAACATAAGATACAAGTTTGTTCCCAGTGAGAAATATGCAGGGCTCCCACGGCGTCATCAAAGTTAATAAAGTTTTTCGTGAAATTACGCACCATAGAGTTTGTACCGTTCACACAAGAATTTCATATTTTTAACTTTACAGCAATTTTTGATAGCAAACAACTGAACTAATCAGACAGAGAGCAGAAAAAAACCATCTCCTAAAGTTTAATAACTGAGGCTTAATTGAAAACATTTATTTGTCCAATCTTATTCTATTACCAAGCAAAACATTTCAATTATTATACACAATTATATATATATACACTTGTTTTTGTGTGGTTTATGTGAATTTTTTCACAAGTCTTCTAGAATTGGCTGAACTTTGCGGACTTTCTTAGTTAAACTTTTTTTCTGACAACAATAAAGTCAGCAAAGCTATGTGGGGTTTAATTAACTCTGTGGACCACCTTATTAACTTTTTTGACACCGCGGGCATGGTTGCCACCACGGTCAATTCCTAAAGTGCTGCAATTGCTCAAATTTGCGTACTACATAGCGATTTTCGGGCTATAGTAAAAAATTACTGTAATAGTGCTAAAAGAGGACTTCCGTGCTATTTTAGCTCTATTTTAGCAACCCTGATCACGTGTTACCCCACTAAAGACAATAAAATGGTGCTAAAATGGCACTTTCGTGCTGTGGCAACCCTGGCCGTGGGAGCCCTGCAATAGTTGCCCGTGTTCCACCGCATCTACGAACAACCCACGGATCATAGTTGCCGCAATGCCAAAGTATTTTTGTCACTGGAGGTCTAGTTTCAACTTTGGTTAGCCCCCAGCTTTGTCATGACTAGGACCGAAGCGCCATTTTCTAATACACTTTTTGGCATAGGTACGTTATTACTTTAAGCACTATAAATATTAAAAAATGCAATGGTGAGTTTTCTTGGATTTTTCTTCTCAATATGAAAGAAATTTTGCGATGCCAGCTTACCTAGCTTATGAATTCTTGTTTTGCAAGTGCGACGAATAATAACAGCAATCCGGGTTGCAGTGGCAGCTAGCAACTTAGTAAAAGACGATCATCACGTCCGATAGCTGGGCTCTGGAACATCGTAGAGAGCTGTTTAATGACTAATTTTAAAGGAAATTGATGAAGTTAAAAACCTTTTGTAATTAAAAAATAATTTTTAAATATATTCAGTTTTTTACAAAAAACTCCATTTTTTATAACACTATAGTAGCTTATGCTATTATAATATCAGGATTTTGTCACCTCTAGTCGCTTTTGTAATTAAAAAAACATTTAAAACAAAATCAATATTTTTACAAAGAACTGTATTTTCATATACTAGATAACGAGTGTCGTCATAGTTTTGTTAGAACTACGAGGTAAATAGAAAAATAATGCACAAGGTCGTATCCAGAAACGGGATTACAGGGTTTGACCCCTCTCAAAGAAATTTTTATCAGATACGTTAAAACGTAACAAAAATGTTAATAAACTGATTTTGATGTGTTTTTTAAAGTTTTTTGTAACCCTATCCTACCCCTGAACAAAAACCTATATGCGGCCTTGATAATGCATATCGGTCCCTAACCCGATATGCTGGTTATTATGCTGGTGATGGTGATTAATAATCTTATTCTTTGTTCTGAAAAATAAGCTCTTAAGATTCCTTTCTGGTTTGAATGTTACATTCAAAAATGAGTATTCTGTATTTATTTTCTTATCATTGTTTTTATAGTTTGTGTAGGAGCTTGCCATTAACCGCTCATTCGGCTGATAGGGAAGGATTTATGATAATACATGCTGCTTTTATCAATATGTGGTTTATTCTTAAAATATCAAGGAGAGTGAAAATGGAATCTGGCTATTTGAATCGGTTATATGGAAAATTGTTTTAAAAGGCTTAATTTCGTCAAAATTCTGGGGTGGAGGATAATCTGGATATTTGAATTATGCAGGCTTATCTTAGTTTTGACAAGATTGTTGATGAAACTAAATTTCATCTGGGGGCAAACTGAAGTCTGGGGGAAAACCAGGATGCGGAGGGGACAGTTATATTTAGTAATCCACATATTGTTAATGTTTAATTTTTATGGACAAAAGCGGAATCAACTTTAATTAAATTGATTCTGTTTATTTGTTTCCACGATTTGGAATGGCATTACTGACAAAAATGTGGCACTGCCCTAAAAACTTCAAAACTTTCGAAACAACCAAAAGAAGAGATCTTAGCAAACTGAGATATCAAGTCTCAAGAATAAGCTTAAGATGGGACCACGGGTCTCAAATTTTGTTTTGTTTTGATGTTCATAACACTTTGATTAGTTTTGCTTTATTTTGCTTTACCGATTGTCAAAGCTATGTACGACATTTTAAATTAACTCTTTTTGGTTCAGTGCGGTGGTATAGTTTATGAAAGTGCTAGGTCGTGTAAAAACCTTTTCGGTAATTCTAAATCGATTAGCTGTATCGAAATTATTCTTCGAAAGCATTTTGTCCGAATTTAGGTCAAAATTGTTGTCTTGAGATGGAAACAGGATATTTTGCCGCAGAACGGTCTCTTTTGGCTCTTAAGAAGGGCACTAGAACTTTACATTTTCGATCAAACATTCTCTCTCCCGATAATAAATGAAGAAATTTTTTATGCAAATATTCCTAGTGAAAACAAAACCCAAACAAATACGGATCCATGAGTGTCTCTCCAGTAAAGCACGAAGTAATATCTTCTGGGATAAAGATGGATAAGCCACTAGTATAAGATTCTCGGTCAAGTTGAATTTGATAAGTGTTCTTTCCATTAAACATTCTCAAACTGCATATTACGAGCTGTTGCACAAGTAGAAATAATGTTTTTAGTACTATTTGCAGTGTTCACAGTAAAGGTAATATACAGTAGGAAAAAGTCTTATACTCTTCATTTAAAATTTTTGATACAAATCTAAAACCACACAAGCTTCATGACCCCGCCTTCGTGCACACGTATTGAAAAATGTTGCAAAAGAAAAACCAAGTAGTAACTGAAACTATGACTCTTACGGTTTGTGAAACTTCCCAAATTGCGCGCTATGAAATGTGTGTCATGTTTGGAGAATTATTTCGCTACTGTATGTTACCTTTACTGTAGTAGATAATATCTGTTAAAAATTGACTGCAGCACCAGGCCACCAGGGGCGAATACAGCTGCGCAAGCTCCTTCTCCACCGATCTCTATCCATGGCTTCACTCTTTACCCCTCTCATATTACCTAAATTTTCTTTAAACGATTCCTCATGATCTCTTCCTATCCCATTCGGGGATGAGCTGGTTTTTCTTTCGCCCGAGAGGGATGACCAAAAAGAATATTAGCAGTAGCAATGGTATTTATAAACAATAAGAAAATTTGGACGAGCTCATGAAATTTGTCTGTCAAGGAAAATAGTTCTTCTATTTACGAAATTATAAATAAAAGAAGCAAAAATTTTAATTGTGAAGTTTCCTCTTTTCTTTTGTTCTTCATTCCTGTTTCAACTTTAGTTAAACCGTACCATAATAAATGGCAAGTAAAGACTAGCCTTTTTCTGTTATTGAATAAAAAAATATTTCCCTTAGCAAATACCCCCTGGAAAAACACCTCCCCACAGAAAATCCTCCCCCTGGAAAATCTCTTTCCTAATGATATATTCTGCATACAAAAAAGAGACAAATTGTAAAACATACATTCCTTGCTCCAGAGACCTCGGAGGCATGACATCCCCAGAGGCGTAGCTATTAGGCTATTTCGAATAAACTGGCTTTTTTATGTCTCTATCAGTACTAAGGAAAAAACATAAAAGAGAAAGAGGGAGACAAGGTGGCTGCCCGTCGCTCCTTTTCAGCAAGTCTCCCAAAATCCCTTTATAATGTCAACTTAACACCCTTAGCCGTTCCTTAGATATTACTGTTGTGTCCTTTTGAAAACCCTCCTGCATATTGTATGCAATGATTTTCTTTGATACTCCCTTCAACATTTCCTTAAAGTTTTACCTTAATATTCCTAGCCTTTTTGGAGACTGAGGATCACACATGTCACCTTTCCCCAATAACCAACCTTGTATATAAACAATGGACAACTTACGTAACTTACAAAACTTGTTCAGGGGCTAAGGGGGTTAATTCATCACCGGAGGTATAGTTTTTAGTATTTATCGACTAATTTTAACAAGATGACTATTCCAAAATTTTGGTCAAATATCTTGGGAGGGAGGGCAGCTAGAAAGCGAATGGGATGAGGACTGGTTGTCATTTGACAACTTTTTTTCTTCATCAGCATACTCAGAAAGTTTAAACTTAATATCATCAACTGCTCTTATGATATTGCAGATTCGCCTTTTTCATAAACAAAGTACACATAGTATCTTTAGGTTTAGTTTAACGTGCCCCTCATCATTCCCTGGAGTTTAATGTTAATACCCTTAGCCTTTTTGAACACACCAAGAATAAAGATTCCTCCTTTTAGGTATTGCATCCCTAGAGGCATAATTACTAGACCATTTGAACAAAATCCTTTTTTACAAATTTGACCAGTGATGAGTACAGGGGGCATCTAAAATGGGTAAGGGGGGTTGATTACCCTGTGATTTAAAAAAATACTTTAAAAAAAATTTGATCAGTGATGAGGACAGGAGGCGTCTAAAATGGGTAAGGGGGGGGGTGATTACCCTGTGATAGCTCTTCAAAGTACCCTTAAATTTTCGACATGACATCCTCAGCCGTTCCTTAGAAATCGAATACGTTCTTCCGACAATCAGCACATATAAAGGGCATTTTATTATGTTGGGTATCCCTCTCCAAAGCTGTGGGGGTTTATTTCATCCCCACTGGCATAGTTATTTCCAGCATTTGATTGTTTTGATCATAACTTTGATTTTTGATGGTTTCTAATAACTTGTAGATAATAAGATATTTATTTCCACAAATGTCTATCACAAGTCCCAAAGAGCCGAATTCAAATTTTGTAGTCATAAAACCAAATAAAATAAAGCAAACAACATAAAAACTGGCAAAACAATGCCAAAAACAGCAATATCTGAATTGCAAAACCGTTCATTAATCAAAAATATTAAGAGGAAAAATTTTAGAAAGCTAAAAGGTAAAACTAGAAAAAATAAATAAAAAGGGATGAAATAAGATATACACTAAAAAGGTATAAGAGAGAACATATAGAAAAGGGGGGGGACAAAAGAATCAAACGAACATAAAACGTGGGTATCACCAGTACCAACAAAAAAGAAAGAAGAAACTAGTGACTCATTGTTATTATAATGAAGGGAACAAAGGTTATTCATACCTGGAGGTAAAACAACGGATGGGGGACGAGATAGGAACGGGTTCAGAAACAGAACGTGACAGGCGGTGTCTGGGTGGGAAGTATCTTTCGGGGAAAATATTTTCCGTGCGAAGGTTTATTATTACATTTTTTTTTGCAAAAAGGAGGTGTGACATTCCTCTCATGTGCTCTAGAGTTTCCAGCTTGTTTTTTTCTTTTTTCTTTCTTTTTTTTTAAGAAGGAGTGAGGTACCTTGGCCTCTTAAAAATTATTCTCTTCTGATTTATCGCGGGAGATGCCAGGATGCCAAACTGGACAAGCATATTCAAGATGCGGGGGAACAAAGGTAGTATATATCCTTAAAGAATGAAATTGGGGATGTTAAATTTATTCAAAACCTTAAAGAGAGACATGGACGCATTAGCTCTCTGGACAATACTGTAACATGGATATTTCACTTTAAATTAGAAGAAATTACAACCTCAAGTAATTTAAAGGAAGACACAGAAATATCTGAGGGAAAGAGGTACGGTTTTAAGGAAACATATTGGCATTATCCTAGATTTAGAGAGGGTTTACTCTAATGTCTAAGTTCGCAGTGTCATCTGCGATATCACTGAGGATACTCATAGGGTTGCTTACTAAGTTTCGGTAGCAGGTTTCAACAACCGTTAGGTCATCAACAAATATCCACCTGTCGGGAAATTCCTTAGCGAGACTATTTGTTGTAACAGAAAAAAGGAGGGGACCAAGGAGAGCACGTTCAGATACTCTATTGTGGACAGGGAGAGGACTAGAAAAATGATTCTGATATTTAACTACTTGATCTAGTTGATAAAAAGGAGGAAATTATTCGAACCAGGAAAGAATCAATACTTAAATCAGTCACAAGTTTATCAACTAAAACATTAGGGTTAAAAAGGCCAATGCTCTTTGAGGGTCAAAGAAAATTAAGTCTATCAAGCAATTAGGTTTTTGAGAATTTTCCCAATTGAATCGATAAAAAAAACAAGAGAATGGAAATTAGAGGTGGATTTGCGGTTCCCGAATCGTTTCAGTTGAGCAAGAGGTAGGATTTTTTCTTTTAGTCAATCTGCAAGGAATCATTCATATAGTTTAGAGAACATAAGGAGTGAGTGAAACAGAACGAACACCTTCAAAACCAGGTATTCCGTCTTTCTTTTTCAAGGGGGATGAAACCCTGTTTCCAAATTTGCGCATATTGGCAAGACTCAGTAATCTCATTAAAAAAAAGACAAGAGCTTTGAAAGGAAGTAACTGAAAGCACTAATAAGAGGAAATGGGATACCTAAAGGGCACACACTTGTTTTACGTATTTTCCCAATTCTTCTTTCAATCTCAGACGGGAATATGGAGGGGAATGCAGGTGGAAGATCATCAGTAGATAATTGATAAGACAATAGCGAAAGGCTCTGGACGATAGAAGCAAGAAAATTGTTAAGATTATTAGCAGTAACTTCTGGGGATCCAGGTAAGTTGAAATCAAGCTAGTCTAGACTCCTGCCACACAACTTTTTTACCTCGGAATTTTTTGGTTTATCTGCAAACAATTCTCCAGCCTTATTCTTGTAGTAGGATCGGGGAGATTTATGCATTTCCTTTTTAATTGCTTTTCTTTATTTATTAGCTTCATCCATTTTACCATTTCTTAAAAGATTCAATTTTGTGTCTAATTAGCCCTTTTATGGGCTGATTAATGAATGGTTTGTCACAGGAGCACCTCTTAAATAAAGAAATTAGATTTTTATCATTCAGCTTGTTGTGAAAGGTAGGGATTTTTTCATCAACATTATGCAAATTATAAATATCAAACCAATCCTCAGTACTAGGCTACCTTCTAAAAGAGAGAAGGCCAGCATTTTGAAGGGGGGCGGTAAGAACCATAAGTTACTGAGAAACAATTCTCAAAATTAAAAGGGGGGACAGAGGCAGGGAAAGAAGGAAAACCTGAAGGAGAACTGTAAAAAATATTCAGATTAAACTTTGAGAGAGGAGCAAATTGAATTCAATTTAAGTTCAATGATATCCCCAACCAAAAAAGTCCGGCATTAGGATACTTAGAAATACTGGTTTGTAATTCTTCGAGAAATTTGTATTTTGCATCAATCTTTTGGTTCGGTGAGTAATAGAAGACAACTATTGCAATGATATCATAGGGACGGGGAGGTTCTTTAGGTTTAATACTTAGCCAAATTTTTTCATCATACTCAGATAAATTAGGAACAGGATTTTAGAGAAAAGGTTGCATTTAGCAAAAAACATGACTCCACCTCCTTTTTTTCCAAGTGGACCAAGTTTAATAAAGTAATTTGACAAAGTAAGGGACCTTTGGTCATAAGACTACTTCTGTAACAGCAATAACATCAATCTGGTTAAATTCTGATAGCACCTTGAGTTCCGTAGTTTTGTAAAAATGAGGCTTTCGGTGTTAGTGATTAAAAATTTTGGGAATTTAAAGCGACTAGAGAGTGACATTGTCGATGAGTTTCAGTAATACTTGGGGTGGGTTTTAATTTTGGCCTGCGGGATGGAGCGGATAATTTTAGGGGCAGACTATTTATTACAGGATAATTTTAGCATGTAGGAACTCTCAAATCAGAGTCACATTGGTAGGGTACCCATGGGGAATAAAGTGTAAGAGATGGGGTAAAAGTTTTCTGGTGATACGAGAAGAAGTCAAATTGGGAATATTCTTTAAGGGGAGGTAGGCCAAGTGGATGCTGAAGCTTTTTAATATCCCCCTAACATGCCGTGGAAGTTTCATTTAAATACCCTCAGGCATTCTTAAAATATTACATATGCTTCTTTTTGATAAACTGGATGGACATAATGTCTTTCGATTTAGGTATGACGTGCGCTTCAACATTCTCCAAGGTTTCAAACTAATGCCCCTAGCCTTTTCGGATACACCCAGAATCAAATATTTCCATTTTCTTAATTATAAATCCTGCATGTAAACAATGGTTAAGTTAAAAAATTTAAATCCTTACACTGGGGCTATGGGGACATCGCATTCGGGGAAGTGTAGCCATTAGACTTTTTTGGGGGGTTGGCTACCTTAAATGTCTCTTCAACATCCTTTCCACATACTTTGAAAGTTCCAATTTAATACCCTCAGTCGTTCTTTAGATACTGTTGGTATTCCCTTTTCACAACCAGCTAGAACATAGTATTTTGACTGTGTCCGGCACCCCTTTCAATACTTTATTACAATTTCACCTTAATATCTTGAGGCCTTTTGGATACCCAGGATCAAACAGGCCATATTTTCCAATATAAATACTTGTACGTTAATAATGGACAATTTGCATAGCTTTTAACCCTTCTCTGGATGCTGGGCGAAAATTTATTGACTCTGGAGGCATATTTATTTGACCTTTCAACCATTTTTGACCAAATGGCTATCTCATAGTTCAGATCTGATATATTTGGGAAAAACGTGCGGGGGAGGAGGCTGGTTCCCCTTTGTTCACTTTGGACTTTTAAAAATTGAACTTGTATTTTTGATTTCAATCGAATGAGCTCCTCCTAAGTTTTCACGACCTCTCCTTCCACAAAAAAACATAGGTTAATAATATGTAATTTGTTTGAGTTGTAGCCCTTGCCCAAAAGGCTGTGGAGAGATGTTAATCCCACGAGTTATAGTATTTGGCTTTTGGTATATTTTGAACAAAATGATTATCTGAAAATTTTGATCAAATATGGTTGGAGAAGAAGTTACCCTCCAATCACTTTCGACCCTTAAAAAGTAAACTGGAACTTTCTCTTTCTGATCGAATGAGCCCCTTCAAAAGTTTTTGCGATCACATCTTCCATAAAACGTTGTATATTATCAATGGGAAATTAGCATAACTTATAGTCCTTGCCGCAAGAGCAGAGGGTTTATTAGCCAGAACCATAGCTATTTAACTTTCAGACCATTTTGAACAATATATATAATGAAAAGAGAAATCACCAATGCTACAGCACAAACACAAAAAAAAAAAAAAAAAAAAAAAAAAAAAAGGAGACAGAAGGAGAAAAGGAAGACTGTTTTCCTAAATTAGTGATTAATATAGACAAGCACTTGAATGAGGCCTTAACCCTACTCATCCATACAATCACATAGGTCGAACAGCATAGCCACACACAATCAACCATAAAGAATAATCCATGGACAGGCAGTCATGTCGTCAATAAGTATAAGTCGTCATTTACCAAACAATAGAAAAAATAATATAGACAAATAATTCAGAGGCAACACCCAACATAAGGGCTCATCAGGAGAATACACTGGCCTATATAGGGTTTCGCCACTCTAAATTCTCTACCCAGCACAGTGTTGTGGCTACCACAGAATATCCATGGCATCCCCGCGTCAGGTATCACCCCCAAAATACATGCCTATGAAAAAAAAAAAACAGCAAATGTAAAACAACCAAGTAAAACCAAAAACAAGCTTATCCTGTTACTATATCCCTCCTTTTAGCAACAATAGGTAAACTAAATATTATAAATTTTACCAAATCACAAATATTAACACATTACAAAAAACCTGAATGAACTAAACAATTGTATAATTCATCTTTACCATGTGGCTAATTTTTTTGAAAATCCGCTCAATTAGAAACACAATTCAAAATAAATGGCGCTGTGACAACATTTCTCGAACCTCCGAAATTAGTTAAAAATTTCTTTAAGTATTTCTAGATAATTCTTTTGATATTTATTTAAAAGTTCGTTATAATGAAAACTAAATTTTTTAAATTGCCAAGTTAATTTATTTGCAGAAAAACCTCTTGATATCAATTTTTGGCTTAAGATTTTACATCTATTTTTAAAATCAATATAATTATTACAAATCCTTGCATAACGAAGTAACTGTGAGAAAAACGCTGAATATGTGATATTTGAGTGTATATTACTTTCAGGGAATGGGAAACTAATCACTTCAAAATCTAAATCATCCGTTTTATTATACATTTTAAAACTTAATTTATTATCACAAATATTAATATTTAAATCTAAGAAATGATCTTCATGACCAGCGCCATGACTAGGCTCAAGAATAAGCTCTGATGGATATATATTTTTAGAAATATCAATGAAATCCTTACAATTTAAGACCAAAATATCATCTAAATATCTTTTATTATTTGACAAAGCATGTTTTAAATTAATTGGATTATTCTTATCCATCATATATGTATATTCTAGTTGACTTAAAAACAAGTCAGCTATAAATGGGCTGGCATTCCCCCCCATGGGAATTCCCATAATTTGCTTGTACAAATCACCCCCAAATCTTATATAAGTATTGTATAAAACAAATTCCAATAACTCAAAAATCATATCCAAGCTGTAACATCTCAAGTTAACTGTAGTATTAAAGCAGTTTGTCCATATAGCTTTTTTATTATAAATGTCTATTTTTAAGAACCTTTTACTAGATAAAAGGAAAGATTTCTTTATAACAGTTTTTAAATTATCAAACACTAAATTAAGTGATAAATTAGTATACATTATCGCAAAATCGAAAGACTCAATTCTTTTAGCTGAAACCATTGTTAAAGAATCTATCACCTGCAGTGAATTATTAACACTCCAATATGGATTAAAATTCGAAAATTTTTTAATACCAGAACAATAGGTTTTAAGTTTATTTACAATTTCCTTTAAAATTAAAGAGAGGTCAGTAGCAGCAATGCGGGTTGGACATTTAGCTGCTCCAGCAATAAACCGTGGTTTAGGGGGATTCTTATGAAATTTTACAGTCCAATATAGGAAAGGGAACTTTTTATCATTGTCATTTATTTTAATATTAAAATTTTTAAAAAGTATTTCTTCAGTCTTTTCAATTAAATTCTCATCCTCTCTATTTACCTTTTCGTAAACATTAGTTGTGCATAACTCCCTTTTTAAGATATCACAATACAGCTTCTGACAAATTATGGCAAAATTATTATTAGCTTTATCCACTGGCACAATTACAAATTCATTCTTTAGATTAGCAATTGCTTGTTTAATCTTCGCATTATAAAATAATGATTTATTGTTACTATTTTTTAAGTTAGAATATATTTTATTTCTTACTCTACTAATAATTAAATTCTTCCAACTTTGAAAACTCTCTTTATTTTTATTCTCTTTCTTACACCACTTATCAATAAATAAATCAAAATCATTTTCGAAGCCATCAAGAACACTCGATGGTTTCAAATGATGAGAAAGACGGAAATTAGCCCCTTTATTCATTATAATTTGAAGATCATCTTGCTTTATTATTGACAAGTCCCCTGTTATAACATGTTTGTAAGTAGGATTTACAAATGGGCCAAGTTGCTTACAATTACAAACCGGTTTCCAATTTATATCACTATCTAGTTTTTTTAGTATTAAATTATAATTAAAAATAATTTGCCCAATAGTTTTTGAAATTTTATAAGTTAAAACTGGACTATCATTATAATATAAATTACTAGGAAGGGCCTGTTTCACATGCCGCTGATTTAAAATTTCTGGTAAATTAATATCTTCAATCTGCTTACAAGTAAAATTAATAGGTAAATATAATCTGTTATCCTTATTACTAATCTTATCGAACTTTTTCTTTTTTGAAATAAATTTCGTTTTAGTTAGAATGCAAATTGTATCACATATTACTTTAAAATTATAATCAAGAGCTGTATTATTCTTAACAATCCAGAAAAGTTTGATTAAATTCCTCTTGGATAAATTATTTAGACACTTTATTACAGAAATCATACCCCTAGATTCAAGTAGCTGGCATAGATCTATAGAAAGCATATGTACATCTAATTCATTTTTTCTATTATTTTTCCTATGTCCTCTCGATCGTTTTTTACGTTTAGTAGGACAAGTAAAAGAAGGATGGTCCATAAAACCATCAATACATTTAACAACAACATGAGACATGTCACCATATTTTGCTACACGATCATTTAGCCCAAAAGGATAAGCTGTACCAAGAGTATGGATCCAGAAATCCTCCTGTTTACGTAGTCTATTATTCTTCTTTTCTTTATTTAAATTTTCTAATTCTAAATTTTCTAAAATTGTGACAGTTATATCTGATATGGAACATTTACCATTATTACAATGTTGAACTAGATAGTTATTAGTTTTTTCATTATTAACTGTTGTCTTTTGTCCAGAAAATCTTTTATATATATTATTAGTTGTTTCCCCCACATATTGTAGGCAGCATTTATTACATTCTAATAGGTAAATTACATTGGTTGTTCTACAATTAACATTACCACGTAACTTGCATGCAAAATTTTGGTCAATAGGTCAATAAATACATAAACAAAAAGATGAAAGAACATGAAATTTGCATAAGTGCCATCTCACCAATAATTAACAATATCAGGTTAAAAACCTGGACCAGGGTAAAGGTCTGTCGGGGAGAAAACTAAAAAAAAAATTTTCTCCACCAGCACTGGATCCAACCTGGAATAATATAATGAAAAGAGAAATCACCAATGCTACAGCACAAACACAAAAAAAAAAAAAAAAAAAAAAAAAAAAAAAAAAAAAAAAAAAAAAAAAAAAAAAAAAAAAAAAGGAGACAGAAGGAGAAAAGGAAGACTGTTTTCCTAAATTAGTGATTAATATAGACCAGCACTTGAATGAGGCCTTAACCCTACTCATCTATACAATCACATAGGTCAAACAGCATAGCCACACACAATCAACCATAAAGAATAATCCATGGACAGGCAGTCATGTCGTTAATAAGTATAAGTCGTCATTTACCAAACAATAGAAATAAAAAAGACAAATAATTCAGAGGCAACAACCCAACACAAGGTCTTATCATATACATATATTATATATATATACATATATATATATATATATATATATATATATATATATATATATATATATATATATATATATATATATATATATATATTGCCCGATGAATCTGGTGGGCTCTGTCAGCCCTGGAGGCATTATTATATGTTCTTTGTACTATTATGAACAATATTTTGAACAAAATCTCACATTTTAAATCAGATACGTTTCGAGAAAAGAGGATGCCCACGATGGGGAGGGGGCTAGTTGTCCTCCGTCACTTGTGACTCTTAAAAGAGAACTAGAACCTTTACTTTCAGATTTAATTAGCCTCCTCTAAAGTTTATGCGACCATCCCTTCTATAAAAACCTTATATCCCCATGTGTATAACGTACAAACCTTGTCCCTAGGTTCTGAGGGATTATTTTAGCTCCAAAGGTCTTGTTATATGATCTTTAGACTATTTTAAAGAAAACGGCTACCTCAAAATGTCTAGTGGACACATTTGAGGAAAAGAGGACGTGGGGGGCTGGTTGTCCTTTGATCACTTTTGATTCTTAAAAGGGGCTCTAGAACTTTCGATTAAACATAAAAATATTATATGTTAACAATTGACAACTAGTAAGACTTATAGCCCCTGTCCCGAGGACTGCGGGATTGTCATCCTTAAAGACATAATTACTAGACACCTTTCAACTACGCTGAACAAATGGTTATCCTAAAATTTTGATCGAATGTTTTTGGGGTAATAATCGGTGTGGTAGAATGATTGCCATCCAGTCGCTTTCGACTATTAAAAAGGGCACCAACACTTTCAATTTTCAATCAAATGAGCTGACTTCGAAGTTTCTATGACAACTTTTTCTATACGAAGTGTCTTGGTCTGAAATAGCCCCCCCCCCCTTATATGATACATTCTGCTCACGTCACTTTTTACACAGGCAGCGCTATTGTGTTATCTTGTTCTTTTGGTTTTCATTTACTGACCATAGACCTGTTTGTCATCTTTTTATTCATTTCTACGTTGTTGTTTTTTTTTCAGCAAAGTGCAAGACCAGAACATAACTTGTATTATGACGAAAAAAAAAAAACAAAACAAAAAAACAAATAACCATGGATTGTCAGTTTAATATACGTACACCGATTTTTATTCCTTAGAGTTTTGATAATATTTTATTTATTAAAGTAAAAAAGAGAAAACATCTAAAGTTTGTTTTATTTTCTGTAAAGTCCAAATTGTATTCCGGTCTTCAGAAGGCAGGGGATGTTGTCAACACTACTTATGCTAATTTTTGCTTGTTTTGAGCTTAACTCGGTTGTTCATTATAGTTTCTGTTCGTTTTGGGGTTCATTTATTAATTGATGCTGATTTGCGGTAGTTTTTCGCTTGGAAGATTATTTGGATTTTTTCTGCTCATTTTTGGCTTCATAGAACTCTTTACTTCTCTTTGAAAAATTTGTTTTTTAGAAAAGGCTTTTTAAATTAATTCATTTTCGTTTTTTATTGACATAGTCTTTTCCCAGGAACTTTTTGATATTTCTAAGGTAAACTGTAAATTCCTATCATATGTATTAAAGTGATCTAAAAAACCCTTAAGCTCATTTTCCCCATAGTTCCAAAGTGAATTTACGTCATCCTTGTAACGTACTCAAAAGATATTTTTAAAAAAATACAAATTTAACCCATTTTCCATATTACCTTAGAAATTGATGTTGCAAATAAAATCTCATTCCTAGATGTGCTAATTATTCGTAGCTTAATAAACTCAATTTTACTATTTAGAGAAAACCAACACAAGACAATAGATATTTACATTTTAAATCAAACCACCCCCACAAGTTAAAAGAGTTGTCGTAATCTCTCTCGTCGATTGTGCCCTAAACAGTTGTTCTGATTCTTACATCACAGAAGAACTAGACTTTATCAGGGACATATTTTTTTGGAAATGGGTATCCTCTTTTATTTATTAATAATACAATTAACAGTAGACTGAAACGACACTTCCGTCAAATCAACGATAGCTTCCCATGTGATAATCCTGATAATCCCCCAAACATAATTTACTTTTCACATTTCCCAAAAATTACTAGAAATCTTGAAAAAGTATGTACGCAAAATAATCTGTATATTTTATTTGCCAATTATTTGAAAATTATAAATCTCCTAAGTTCTGGCAAAGATGAAACTCCAGCTACTCGCCAAAGAATTGTCTATCAAATACCATGCGACTGTGGCAAAGTCTATGTAAGAAAAACTCACCAGAATTTCGAGAAACGCCTACAACAACATAAAGATGATATCACCAAAGCTCTGAATTCTAATATTGCTTCCGTTTTTTTTTTTATTCTGCTTTAAGCAGCCGTGTTTTTGAAAATCCTAGCTACAAAATACTTTTTGAAGAATCCGCCCTTATTAACAATGACCTAGGCATAAAGCAAGTAATTCGAGAAGCAATTGAAATCAGACTTAAGATTAACAATAATATTCCTTAAATAGGGACTTGGGAGAATATTCACTAAATGCTCTATGCACAAATTTAATTAAAAATGTCTTTACGAAATATTATAAAAAACCAATAGAAAACCAATAGACGCAGAGTTTGTCACAAATAGACCTATGAGATCAGCAGCCAAAAAAGCAAGATTGGCATTAAACACGTGTTTTTAACATCATTCTTTTTCATTTCAATGAATTTCTCGTTTCATCACAGCTTATTTATCAGTCCTGGTTGAACTTCGCTGAGGTAAGGATGCTGGAACTGTTTTGAAAATTTTGTCATTTTAGTTTTATTGATTTTATCCTGTTGTAAGTTTCTTCTTATATATTTCTGTATTGTTGAGGACGGTCCTTGGACATAGGGCCGAAATATCCATTCTATTTTGTTTCCTGCTGTCTTGAGAAATTCCCTATTGTTCTTCTTGATTTTGGTGTTTGTGATAGAAAGGCAGTGTGGTCTTCATCGCTATTTATTTGTTTTCTTTTTTTTTCCAAGAGGCACTTCATATGAAAGAGATGGTCGTAGAAACTTCGGAGGGAGCTCATTCGATCTGAAATTTGAAATTCTAGTGCCCTTTTTAAGATTCAAAAGTGACTGGAGGGCACCTAGCCCCCCTCCCCCGACTATTTTTCCAAAATGCAAGTGATAAAACTTTTGAGATAGCCATTTTATTAAAAATAGTTCGAAGATCCGATACCAAAAACTTCAAGGTCAAAACAGCCTCCTAGAGACCAGAAGCAGGCGTTATAAATTATGCCCTGGGAGTATATAGTGTTCTTACGGAAGGGGGTGCGCATATGAACTTCAAAGGGGACTCATTTGATTGGAAACTGAAAGTTCTATTTTATGTTTTGAGAGTCAAAAGAAATCGGAGGGCAACTAGCCCCTACTGTATAACTAATATAAATAAATATTTGCGAATCAAGCTTAAAATGAAAAAAAAAAATTGCTATTGCAGTATAAATGAAACTGAAACCGAACAGAAATTAAGTATGCAATCATAGCAAACAAACTTACAATAGGTACTAATATAAGTGAATAAATGAATTTTAAATCAAGTGAAACTTAAACCGAATTTAACTTTTAAATTAAAACTTAAACAGAACGCTAAAGCCTACTGCGTCATTGGCGCTTTACCGAAAACAAATTATCTTTAAAATATTTTCTTTTGCACTTATTACAACGTTAAAAATAAGCATAAAAATTAAAGTAACTGATGAGCTGTCAGAATTTAATATAATTATATATCATATACACAGTTTAATTTTATTAGTTCTTTCCAAAACTGTTCAAGGCAAATATACATTACAAACAACAGGCTGGATACTGCCCCCTTCGCTAATTGTAAAAGTCTAGAGCTTACTGCGTCATTGGTGCATCACTGAAAACGAACTATGTTACAAATATCTTCTTTTACAGCTATTACAGCACTGAAAGAACTACAATAAAGTAAAATCTTGAACTGATAATCTTTCATGTATTAATATCATTATATATTAAATATTCACTTTGATTTTATTTGTACTTTCCAAGGCGTTCAAAACACATATAGTTTTCGTTAAAGCGCCAATAACACAATTGGTTTTCGAATTTTACAATGAGAGAAGGAGCACCCAAACTCCTGTTTGTAGTGATTTTTGTTCTTTTCAAGCTTGATTTGCATATCAAACAGTTCGTGGTAACGAACTGTAGTAAGGAGCGACCCGGCTCAATAGTAACCAAAACTCTAAAAAATGGACCAGTAGCTACTTTTGTAGCTACTTTAGTAGCTATTTTGATACCAGTAGCTACATCAAAAGAATCGCATTTTAATGCTGGTTTTAAATATATAAGTTTCATCAAGTTTAGTCTTACCCATCAAAAGTTACGAGCCTGAGAAAATTTGCGTTATTTTAGAAAATAGGGGGAAACGCCCCCTAAAAGTCATAGAATCTTAAAGAAAATCACACCATCAGATTCAGCGTATCAGAGAACCCTACTGTAGAAGTTTCGAGCTCCTATCTACAAAAATGTGAAATTTTGCATTTTTTGCCAGAAGGCAGATCACGGATGCGTGTTTATTTGTTTTTTTGTTTGTTTTTTTCTTTTTCCCAGGGGTGATCGTATCGATCCAGTTGTCCTAGAATGTTGCAAGAGGGCTCATTCTAACGGAAATGAAAAGTTCTAGTGCCCTTTTTAAGTGACCAAAAAAATTGGAGGGCACCTAGGCCCCCTCCCACGCTGATTTTTTTCCCAAAGTCAACGGATCAAAATTCTGAGATAGCCATTTTATTCAGCGTAGTCGAAAAACCTTATAACTATGTCTTTGGGGACGACTTACTCCCCTACAGTCCCCGTGGGAGGGGCAACAAGTTACAAACTTTGACCTGTGCTTACATATAGTAATGGTTATTGGGAAGTATACAGGCGTTTTCAGGAGGATTTTTTTTTGGTTTGGGCGAGGGGTTGAGAAGAGGGGGATATGCTGGGGGAGCTTTCCTTCGAGAATTTGTAATGGGAGAAGAAAATTTCCATGAAATTAAGAGAGATACCTCGCTCTTTACGCTAAAGTATTTTTAGTAATTTCAACTACTTATTCTACGGCTTTTGTGATTCAGGGGCTCATTCTTAATGAATTGGGATAAAATTTAAGCTTTAGTGTAAAGAGCGAGGTACTGACGATGGGGCGAATCCCCTCATATATGTAATAAAAACATGAGAATACAAAAGTTCTTTTCGTAAACAAATTTATAAGTTACGTAAATCTTTTACCAATAAAAAGATTCGTAAAAAATTAGAAGTTCTAGTTGCCTTTTTAATTAACCAAAAAATCGGAGGACAACTAGGCTTCGTCCCCCCCTCTGTTTTTCTCAAAATCATTCGATCAAA
The DNA here is from genome assembly GCF_032884065.1 of Artemia franciscana. Classification (NCBI taxonomy): domain Eukaryota; kingdom Metazoa; phylum Arthropoda; class Branchiopoda; order Anostraca; family Artemiidae; genus Artemia; species Artemia franciscana. The sequence continues at coordinate 538,481 of NW_027062617.1, forward strand.
ATTATGAGAAAGCCATTGAGCCAAAAAAAATATGCAAATTTCGTTTTGATTATTCCTCTGCGGAGAGCCAAAATCAAAACATGCATTGATTCAAAAACGTTCAGAAATTAAATAAAAAAAACAAGTTTTTTTTAACTGAAAGTAAGGAGCGACATTAAAACTTAAAACGCACAGAAATTACTTCGTATATGAAAGAGGCTGCTTCCTCATCAACGCCCCGCTCTTTACGCTAAAGTTTTTTACTGTTTTAAAAAGAAGAATTGAGAGAAAGAGTCAAACTTTAGCGTAAAGAGCGAGGCGTTGATGAGGAAGCAGCCTCTTTCATATACGAAGTAATTTCTGTGCGTTTTAAGTTTTAATGTCGCTCCTTACTTTCAGTTAAAAAAACTTGTTTTTTTTATTTAATTCAAGTTAAGCTTCATTTGTTTTAAGATGCATCTATTTTCTTATATTAGTACCTATTGTATGTTTGTTTGATATGTTTGTTTATTTATTTCGTTTTGGGAATCATTTATACTACAATGGCAAGATATTTTTTTCGTTTTAAGTTTAATTTGCATATTCAATTTAAGTTTTACCCGTTTTAAGATCTATTTATTCATTTATATTAGTACCCGTTGTGTCTAACCCTTCTCTAAGGTTCACTCGACCACTCCTTCCATAAAAACTTTATATAACTCCAGAGTATAACTTACAGCCCTTGCCCTCAGACTCTGGGGAGTTGTGTCAACCCCAACGGCCTTGTTATGTGATCTTTGGATTAATTCTTGAACAATTTCTGTTCGATGTATTTGGGAAAAAACACTACGTGTTGAGGGGGGATAGCTGCAAAACAGATATCAAACAATATAGCTATCTGAAAATTTTGATTGCATTTGTTCGGAGGAATTATGGGTGGAGAGGAGGAGTTGGTTGCCCCCACTCACTTTTGACCATTAAAAAGGGCACTAGCCCTTTCAATTTTCAATCGATGAGCCCCTTTTTGAGTTTTTTACGGCAACTCCTTCAGTACAAAGTGCCCTGGTCTAAAAATCAATAATAACAAAAATAAATAAATAAACACAAAATAAATATTACATTGTGCTCATATTACTCTTTACGTAGGCAACGCTATTGCGCTGCCTATGATTGTGAATGATCTTGCGCAAAGCGCCTCGTTGAATTTGCATCTATTCTGCGACTCTACGGGTTATCACCAGCATTTGACTTCTTTTGCACTTAGTAGTGCAAAAGAACATCACTATAGGGTGACGTTTCAGGCGATGGTGACTAGGGGTTTATCTTCTTTTAGGCACAAGGGTGTCCAGATTTGGAATAAAATACCAGAAGGAATTAAAGAATCTTCGTCATTCCTTTCCTTTAAGATTAAAATGAAGAATTTTTTGTTCAGTAATTTAGTTCGTACTTACGCATTATTTTTTCTGTTGTTTGCATTTCTTTTATTGTTGTTGCTGATGCTTTGCTGTTCTTATGAATGCTGTTCATTGTTAGTAGCTTTCTAAGTTAAAGTTATGTAAAAATCAGGATTGCATATTGATCAAATCCCAGCTTCCTTATTCATCAGCAGTACTACTCCCTGCCTATGCACCTCATCCTTCCTGCCTGAAAAAATTCTATAACACCTAATTTTATGTTCCCTACCCCTGGGACTTGAGTTTTTGAAACTCCTAATAACTTCACGTCAAGTATCTATATTCGTCGGTCAAAATTTCAATACGACTTACTATGGTCTCACGGAAAACAACAGTCCCAAAAAACAGTGATAGAAGTGGACCAGTACATCAGTGCATCAAACTCTACATGAAGGGCTTCAGCTAGGTTAAAACTGGCGAACGAAAAGTTCATGGGACGTTCAGTGTGAGCGGAGGGCTTTTGTGCAATACTGGGCCCATCTTGGTCACAACAGGATTTTCCACACTTGGCCATGCTCTTCATGAGCAAGAATCGTAATCCTGAGCAAACAATCTCAAGCCTAATACCTCCGACTCATTATTTATCCATGCCTAAAAATATTGTACTACTATGGGGAGGCAGCCCATCATAGATAACTTGGCTAGGAAAAGGTTTTTCAACCCAAAAAAGCCCACCAAAACATACAATGTTCATAAGAATTATCTATCAATGAGAACCCAGTGCAAATGCTGTGTCGTTTACTAGTATAATTTCCTCAAAGGAGGCCACTCCTCAAGGTCACCCTGCAGCGTTGTTTGCAGTCACGGTTCTCTTAAGCAAACTCGTGAAAGGTCCGCCCCTATGAGACCGCGCAAGCAGAATTTCCCTTTCGGGGATAGGGACAGAGAAAGAAGATACGGTGTGGAGACCCCAAACCATCTCACAGCACTGGAACAACTCCAACGTTTTAAATTTAGTCTATCCCTGTTCTAGGAGCAATATTTGTCAACATACCCACCTCACATTAAGATATGTTTAGTTGGTACCTTAAAATTTTTTTTGGCGTATAGAAATCTTTATACGAGTGCAACCTTTTCAAGGCGATTTTTGTCCTGTAAGCATACTTATACGGAAGTGAATTAAACAGTTCGTGATAACAAACTATAAGCAAGGAGCGTCCGGCTCTATAGTAACTGAAACTCAAAAAACAGAATTTTGATACCAATAGATATGTCAAAAGAATCGGAGTTTTATGCTGATTACAAATATATGAGTTTCAATAAATTTAATTTTACCCATCAAAGGTTACGAGCCTAAGAAAATTTGCCAGATTTTTGAAAAGTCATGGAATCTTAATGAAAATTACATCATCAAATTCAACGTATCAGATAAACCTACTCTAGAAGTTTTTAGTACCTATCTGAAAAAATGTGAAATTTTGTATTTTCTGCCAGAAGAAAGATTACAGATTCGTGTTTATTTGTTTCTTTTTTTGGTTTTTGTTATTCCAGGGGTGATTGTATTGACCCAATGATCCTAGAATATCACGATAGGGCTCATTCGAAAGGAAATTAAAAGTTCTAGTGCCCTTTTTAAGTGACTGAAAAATTTGCGGGCAACCAGTTGAAAGACCGAATAACTATGCCTTTTGGGATATCATGACCTTCCCACAACCCCTGGGGAAGGTCTTCAAGTTACAAAATTTGCCCACTGTTTACGTATAATATTTGCATGGGAAAGTATGCATAAATTCTTCGGGGTGGGGGGATTTTTTGCTGGTGGGGTTTTCCAAGGGGATAATTTTCTATGGGAAGGGAAGTTTCCAGGGGTTAATTTTCAGGGGAAATCTTACACTGTGGGAATTTGTCAAAATTCCTATTCAAAATTCTTCTTATGTCTTGTTTTCTCTTTCCGTCTCAACATTACGCATAGAGATGTTAAGGGTAACTTTCCGGGGTAAATTTTCCCTACGATTGAATTTTCTAGAGAATAGATCCTTGGGAAGGAGGGATTTTTTCGTGGAGGAGTAGCCATATTTCCTGGTATTAATTAAAAAAAAGATAAGAAATTAAACAAAAAAAAACTTTCAGTTTTTCAACTGATAGTAGGGAGCAACATTAATACTTCATACGAACAGAAATTATTACGTATATGAGGGGGTTACTCCTCCACAAAACCTCGCTCTTTGTACTTCTGTCCCATTCCTTTAAAAACGACTCTAGAAACAATATGTTCGTTTAATTAGAACAATAAGAAGCTTTTTTTTGTTAAGTTACCCGTTAAATTTAGCATAAAGAGCGAGGTCTTGTGGAGGAGTAACCCCCTCATATATGTAATAATTTCTCTTCGTTTTAAGTTTTAAAGTTTCTCCTTACTTTTAGTTGGAAAAACTTGTTTTTTTTATTTAGTTCTTTAGCTTAAGGCAATGGGCGTTAAGGGATCACAGTGCCTTTATACTTGTGACATCCCATAGTTTTAATGGATTGTTATTACATAGAAACAGGTTTTTGAAATAAAAGTAAACAGCAATATCAACACTTAAACCAAAAATAAAATATTTTTATCGTATTGCCTCAAGAATGGAAGGAGTCAGTTATTTGTATTTATTTTAGACAATACAACTTTCAGGTAAAGTACTTTTAAGGCATGCTATTTCAAACTGATTTTAGAACAGTACAAGTTAAACTTTTACGTAGAGAGTGTATTTTCTTATACATAATATGTTCCCTCTCTATTAAGATCTTGAAGACGAATGATAATCCTATATGCTGAGTCAAGATTTTTTTTGCCTTGGTTTTCCTTTGCTGCATTATTTGATTTGTTCTAATAATTAGTCTTAATTATGACTCTATAAAACCCATTTACTGTGAAGCTCGGTGTACACCTGGAGGAGGGGTATTTTCCTTTTTGCCACTAAGTCGTAAGCCCCAGTGGTCCCGTCTACTTGCGTGTATGGCGGGGTCGCTTTTGGTAGTTGTTTCGAATATCAGTAAATAAATGGGAATTAATCTAAGACGATGAAGCTTCTTTTAACCTTTAATAAATATGTTGGGTCTATACCCAAGTGCCACTTTGAGCGAAGCACACATAAAAATAAAAGTCGGACTTGTAAAAATGTGATCATTGAAACTAAAATTAAAACAGTCCCAGGATCATTACTTCAAGAAAGCCAGGACTGAAGAGACAACAAGACGATACGGGGTTTTCCCTTTTCAAAAAATTCACTGTCTTTGATTAATTCCCTAGTTATTTGTTATTTCTATAAGGGAAAGATACTAGGGTCTTCACCTTTATTTAAATTAATGCTATTTTGTGTTTTTCCAAACAATTATTTCTCATTGTAATTTATTTCTCTTTTTAGGTGGTGTTAGTGTTTGTCCTGAGCATTACGTCTCTTATTATTTATTTCATTGATGCTTCAAGGTAAGATTGACGTTTTATTTCTATCTCGTTCCTATAAAATTATTTCTTATATTTTTGTTTACCACCGCCAGCACTATTAAGCGGCATTCTTACTATTCACGTAATTTTCTATACTATGTGGTAAAGTTACGGTACGCTAAGCGTAACCTTTAACAGCAGTACTTTTCACACTAGGCTCACGTAAAAATTCATGATACCATCTTAATTATCGTCTGAACCATAGAAACCATCATTAGAATAGTATTAAAAAAAAGAGGAAAATTTAGAACGAAGACAGAACTTTGAGCTCTTATTAAGTTTGAAAGGTTTTCTAAGAAAATCGATAGATCTTTTCTGTTCTAAACGCATACCACTGCTAAAGTTCCCTTGTCGTAGCATTCCCGTCGTATACATTTTACCGTGAATGTCCGCTAATTGGTGAATGTCGACATTCAGCGGTGAATGTCCGAAATACCCTTTTTTTTTCGTTGGATTAGTCAGCGTTGCCAGTCAACTTTTTAAATTTTAATGCAAGGTTTGAAGATGACAAGTTAGGTTAGACTGGGTTAGGTTTCTAACCCATTTGTGATATTTAGTACCAAATTTAACCTAATCTAACCTAAACTAACATAACTTAACCTAACTTAAGTTTTACTATCGTAGCTTGTATAAGACTGAAAAAGCTGACTCGCAGAGCTAATTGAGTCCAGGCAGGAAAACAAAATTTCTGACATTCACCGGTGATTGTCCGAAATACACCGACATTCGACATTAACCAGAATTCAGACATTCACGGTAACATATGTAATAAATATATAAGTTATTTACCTGCTTAACTTGATTAAATCTAAATGAGATACCTCCATAACTCGATGAAAGAGGCCAGACACAGAGCGGTGTTACTGAGGATAATACTCGTCTAATACTCAGCATAATAAAATAAAAAGAGATTCCAACGAGCAACAGAACATATTCTGACCATTTACTAGCTAAGTGTGACTGTCGGTGCGAGCCCCCTTATCGCAATGGTGAAAATAAAGATAATCAAGGTCAATGTAGTCATTATTTTACTTAATCCACGAGTAAAGAACTAGAAATGTATTTTAAATAGAGGCGTTCTTATACCGGAAAAGAAAAAAAAAAACTTGTCAATTTTTATCCAAAATCTATTGAATGCTGACGCGGAAACTCCAATTGGTTCTTACTATATAGACTTCCGAATCATTACCTCAAGCTGCCGCAATTTAAAATGCTATGCAGAGCTTGAGTAAACTTGGCCCTGCCTACATTACGAAAAATATTTTCTCCGTAAGTATATAACATAATGTTTAATCTTCCTTTGCTAGTGCAAACGGATTTACTTCGTAGCGTGAAGAAAAAATGACCAACCGTGACAAATATCTGAGTGAGCAGCACTTCAAGTTCGTTTGACGCAGTTGAAGAGTAATTCTGGGGAGAATTCTCTTTTGATCGCTATTAGACATTGTAGCTGAAAATTTCAAAACCTATCATGAAATAAATTACCTCAAACTACTCTTTTGCTCATAGAATTTTAACAACCTCACTCAGTTATGAATATTTGTCGAGTTGTTGGTTTCCTCAGAATATCTATCTATGCTTTAGGATTATACAAAAAAATCCATTAAAATATTAAAAAATATATATAAGACATGAATGGTTAATGAGTAGGACACGATTTTCTAAATTATCCCAGTATTTTGACATTATTTTATCTTTGTTCCTAGATATACGACCTGCACTAGGTATTATCACGTTGCTAGGCAACATTGTTTTACCAAAATATGGTTATTTCCCTCAAAGGAAAATACGAGTTCTATCATACTCAAAGCAATGACGATGATTTATTAGAGGATCTGTCTTATTTGTTCCTCCAGGCCTCATCGTAAAGAAACAATGCACTCAAAAATATTCGGAGGGCTGCACGCACATTAAAATTGTTAGTACCCTTTTAGAATCCGAAGCCGATCAAAAGGAGGCCGACCGCTCTTTCAGTAGAAATTTTATCCTCTAGTGTAACATTGGATCAGAATTCGAAGACAAACATTATAACTAAAGTAAAATTAAAATATAATAATAATAAAGGTTTCCATAAAAAGAAAGAAAACTAACAAAAAACAATTAAATTCTTACTACTAAAGTTCCAATCTATGGTAAAAATAAATTGAAAAAGAAAGGTAAAACTTGAGATTAAAGAGCTAACACTTACTAAATATAATATCATAACAAACCAAAAACAAAACAGAAAAATCTGATATGGTGATAAAAATATAAAACATTCGGACAAAATGCTGCACAATGTTATACGATACTTTTGTTTAGGTCTGAGTTAAGTTTGTAAAATCAAATCTAAGAAAGAAATTTAGGTTGTAAAATGCTTTTCTTTCTTTCTTTTATTTGTACAACATTATTTTGTGTTTCTTTTCATCTTTTTGTGTTATTTTTTCGTACGTGTCAACTCTGTAATAATAGTAATAATAATATTTATTACCCACAAACATACAAAAGTATAAACAGTGGAGCACAGAGAAAAAATTTCTCTGTTTAATCTTTTTTTTTTTTTTTTTTTTTTTAGGCCCTTTATAAATGCTTCCGGATATGAAGCTGAAATATTTAGTATTTTTACTAGAATTTCCACACATTTCATTTTAAAATGTTTACTGTCTTGTTTAAAAAATTTACTAGTTATTATATTTCCTTGACGTTTTAATTAGAGACAGAAAGGCATTATGATATAAGAAAATATTACAATGTAACTCTTTTAATAAAGACAATGGAAAAGCGTAAAAATGTACCTCTAGTGGTAGCATAATCTGCAAACCCAAGCGGTATGATCCCTGAACTAAGAGCAATGGCACATTTGAAACAAAGGATCAATTTTAGTAAATTGGTTGGCATATTATATCCTATTGAAATTAGCGTCTTGTAAAATTTATAGGCTACATAGCTAAAGTGTCGTAGGGCCTGGAGGTAAGGGCTTCAGACTGAAGCGTGCCAAATTATGCGAATAAACTATTCTAAAGAAGTGGCTTTGCTACTTCGTGATTACAGATATGTTGTATCCCCTTCAGTTGACTAGTTCGTGAAGAAATATTTCTGAAGTTGTTGCTTATAGATATAAGGCTAATGTGGTGATATGGACACTGTAGAACACAGTTCACAGCTATTGCAATAAACCATAAGAAGTAGCCCTTGTTTGTGGCTTCGTGGCTCCATCACGGTGATGATATACCACTAGTCCTGGAAGTTACCTTATTTTTCCGACACTGAGGTATTTGTTATACCTTCTCTTGAACGTTTTAAGGGAAGGATTTTCTGGGATTACCTCTACTGGCAAGCTATCCCATGTGGCGACCGATCGTTGGGCGAAAATCATTTTCAAATATTCTTGGCGGATAGTACCCTGCTCAAGATAGACCTGACAAACTGTACCTCGACGAGCTGATCGCAAGGGCTTTGCTTTGTCAAGAACGAGGTTCGATATTTTCTTTGATCCAGGGTTATACATGTAAATGTAGAAAACCGACATGGATGCCACGTCAAAGTATTCCTGGATCAACTGTGGGAGGTTTAGCTATCGTGTTGCCGAGGCTGCTGCACGAACTGCTTAATTTTGAATCCGTTGGAATCGAGTGATGCGACATTTGGTGCACCAGCAAAGAGAGGATACGCATATTCCATGACAGGTCTGATGAACGAAATGAATAATGGTAGAATAGACTCATCAGGGAGGAGACCTTTGAGCAAGAGGTCTCCTAGCTTCTTGGAGCAAAAATTTTTCGCATTGTCTAGAATCAAGAAACGCGCCTGGACACTTTCCACCCTCATTTTAACAAAATTCTTGGAAGAGTGAACCACAGAGAATAGTGGCAACTTGTCAGTTGGGAGTGACAAGCCATCTACAATCACCTCAGAAACCTGAGATGCCGCCTCGTTTAAGGGGACATCATTAAGCCCAAAAACAGCAAATTGTGCAACTTGTCCCGATTTTCATCAACAAGAGACTTGGACACAACCACATTCATTTCCTCAGTTCATTTTTTAATCAGCTGTGACTGGCCTTTCACAGAACTTTGCAGAGTTAGAAGTTCCGATTTCACTGTTGCAATTTCATTGTCCGTTGCACTACTTTTATTGTCTAGCACCATAACACGACTGTTAACTGTACCCAAATCATTCTGAATTTCAAGTACACTCTGCTTTAGGGTTTCCATGTTCACATTAATAGATTGGACCATTTCCGAAATTTTAATGATATTCTCTGCATTTGTTTTCTGGCAGTCCGCATTGACCTCGTATCCGAATTACTGGTAAAATTCATAACCGGATCCGAAAACTCAGCTTCTGTCCGGTTGCGTTCGGGTCTGTCTTTCTTTCCCATTCTGACTTTATCAAAATAATATAAGTCACCTGCCTTTGCAAAAACTTAATTTTTTACCCATGCTAGTTTACAGCGTGCAGTTTGCATAAACCGTTAAAAGGGCACGGCTAACACCCACATCCAGATTCCTCAGGAACTATCTCGAACGTAGAACTCACTCCTTTGTATCCAAGATTATATCATAACAATTAGTTCAAGCAATTATCATGATATTATTCATGATATTATTCTTGCCGGGCAAAAGCAGTCAGACAAGTTTATTCATTGACTGCTAAATCTGAACTGTACTAGGTCGCAGCGTCGCAGTAGTAGCTGGGGACCTAGTAAAGAGCGAACAACAGCTCATTGTAATCAAAAGTTAGAAAATACGCTTAGAAAAAAACTGCCTAGTTGAAAAAATTGATCCATGGTATTGATCCATGAGTGGTAACTATTATTTTGGTTCGTCTTAAAAGTAAAATTTATTGCGAGTAGAAATTTACGATGAGTTCGAAAAGAAGTCTGAAACGTTAAAGTGTGGCATTGTAATCAGAATAGCCGAAAACCCTACAGAGGTAAATTACCCCCCCCCTCAACCCTGAATAACAAGGAACATCACTTTTTTGCATGGGTAGCACTGATCTGTCTCCCGTTTTTTTTCTTTTTTTCCAGGGCTAGCGGTTTAGAAAAACCTCATAGAGAGATGTTTAATGGCTCATTCAAAATATGTTTCTCACATCTACGTGTTTTTTTTTCTTTATAAATTCCAGCATTTGGAAGTGCCACATGGTACTAAAAATGGCACTTTTGTGCCATTTCTCGAAGGGTGGGGCTAACGGGCTACCAAAAAATCGTAGACAGATGATTAATAGTTTATATAAAAGCTATTTCTCATATCTGCGTTTTTTTTTTTTTTTTTTTTTTACAAATTCCAACATCTACAAGTGCCGAATGGCACCAAAGATGGTATTTTTTGTGTCAGGTCTCGAGTGGAAAAGCTGGGATTAGTGAGCTACCAGAACTTCTTGGAGAAATTTTCAATGGCTCATTTGAAAGAAATTGCTCATATTTACGGGCTTCTTATCAGTTCTACCATCTGTAAGTGCCATATAGCACTAAAAACGGCACTTTTGTTGCTACTTCTTAACTAGAAAAGCTTTGCAGTATAAAACGGTACTATTATACAAATTACGGTCCAAAACCATTAACCGGAGATTTAAAAAAAATTCTTCTTCCATATACTCCCCCTCCCAACCCCTTAGTAAGTCTCATGAGTCCGTAGGGAGAATTCGCCATGAACTATTAACACGGTCAGCTGACGTTGAGGCTCGCGAAAAGATTTTTAAGATATTGAATGTTCTTAAGAGGAAAAAATTCATAGATTATCAAATAAATGAATCTCAAATTTCAAATGACTGTTCCTTGACGTACCTCCTCCCCTCCTCCTGTTCGCCGAAGTTTAACTTCACAAAATATTGCTTAATGCTCTCACTGTTTATGATAAAAACTTTAATTAACTGAATGTTTCAAAATAGACAATTAAAAATGATTTTCTGAATAAGGTCGTGTAACTATACTTTTGGTGACGGCATAACCCTCCATAGTCCCTGGGAAAAGGGCTGTAAGTTACGCTAGTACTTATGTGTTAGTCGCCAATCCTCAAGAAGTGAAGTTAGGTTAATCATAATGAAATATACCTAAGTAGTATAACGAAAATATAATACTTTAGAAACAAATTTTGCCTATATATTTTCACATTAGGGGAATGTGGGGTAAAGTATAGTGGGTTTGCATGCAAAATATGTTAGGTACAATTATTCAGCATATCAAACAGTTCGTGGTAACGAACTGTAGTAAGGAGCGATCCGGCTCAATAGTAACCAAAACTCTAAAAAATTGAATTTTGATATAAAAAGCTACATCAAAAGAATCGCATTTTAATGCTGATTTTAAATATATAAGTTTCATCAAGTTTAGTCTTAGCCATCAAAAGTTACGAGCCTGAGAAAATTTGCCTTATTTAGGAAAATAGGGGGAAACACCCCCTAAAAGTCGTAGGATCTTAACGAAAATGACACCATCAGATTCAGCGTATCAGAGAACCCTACTGTAGAAGTTTCAAGCTCCTATCTACAAAAATGTGGAATTTTGCATTTTTTGCCAGAAGACAAATCACGGGTGCGTGTTTATTTGTTTGTTTTTTTGTTTTTTTGTTTTGTTTTTTTTTTCCCAGGGGTCATCGTATCGACCAAGTGGTCCTAGAATGTCGCAAGAGGGCTCATTCTAACGGAAATGAAAAGTTCTAGTGCCCTTTTTAAGTGACCAAAAAAATTGGAGGGCATCGAGGCCCCCTCCCACGCTCATTTTTTTCCCAAAGTCAACGGATCAAAATTTTGAGATAGCCATTTTGTTTGGCATAGTCGAAAATCTTAATAACTATGTTTTTGGGGATGACTTACTCCCCCACAGTCCCTGGGGGAGGGGTTGCAAGTTACAAACTTCAACCAGTGTTTACATATAATAATGGTTATTGGGAAGTGTACAGACGTTTTCAGGGGGATTTTTTTGGTTTTGGGGGTAGGGTTGAGGGAGGGGGCTATGTGGGAGGATCTTTCCTTGGAGAAATATGCCATGGTTGAAAAAAATTCAATGAAAAGGGCGCAGGATTTTCTAGCATTACTATAAAAAAAAACAATGAAAAAATAAACATGAAAACGTTTTTTCAAATGAAAGTAAGGAATAGCATTGAAATTTAAAACAAACAGAGATTATTACGCATATGAAGGGCTCTAAAAATACTTTTGCATAAAGAGCGAGGTATTTAGGAGGAGATAAATACCTCGCTCTTTATGCTAAAATATTTTTAGTGATTTCAACTATTTATTCAACGGCCTATTTGATTCAGGGGTCATTCTTAAAGAATTGGAACAAAACTTACGATTTAGTGTAAAGAGCGAGGTATTAACGAGGGTACAAACCCCCTCGTACACATAATAAAAATATAAGAATATAAAAGTTTGTTACGTAAGTTAATTCTTAAGTTACGTATATTTTTTACTAATAAAAACGTTCATTGAATATTAAAAGTTATAGTAGCCTTTTTAAGTAACCGAAAAATTGGAGGGCAGCTAGGCCTCCTTCCCCACCCCTTATTTCTCAAAATCGTCTGATCAAAACTAAGAGAAAGCCATTTAGCCAAAAAAAAATTAATATACTAATTTCATTTCAACAATTTATGTGCGGAGAGCCAAAATCAAACATGCATTAATTCAAAAACGTTCAGAAATTAAATAAAAAAAACTAGTTTTTAACTGAAAGTAAGGAGCGACATTAAAACTTAAAACGAACAGAAATTACTCCGTATATGAAATGGGTTGTCCCCTCCGCAGTCCCACGCTCTTTACGCTAAAGTTTTAGTTGTTTTAAAAAGTAGAATTGTGGCAAAGAGTCAAACTTTAGCGTAAAGAGCGTGGGACTGCGGAGGGGACAACCCATTTCATATACGGAGTAATTTCTGTTCGTTTTAAGTTTTAATGTCGCTCCTTACTTTCAGTTAAAAAACTAGTTTTTTTTATTTAATTATGAATCAAAAATTGTTTTCTAACTTCACACTGTCCAAATATTTTACCCCGACCCCTTCTAATGTGCAAATATATAGCACAAATTATATGTTTTCCATTTATTCTGTCACTTGTTGCTGTCTGGTCTCACATTACCCTGAAAGAAACTAACGAAAGAAACTGGTTTCATAGTGCGGCAATGGATTAAGAACTTGAGTGTTGACGTTATAATACATAAGTACAGTTATACAATTATGATCCTATAAAAACCAATAGATTGTATTTCGATCATCAGCCACCGTAGTTCAGTTACTAGCGTGTTAAAATTTGAATCAGAATGGCAAGGCTTCGAATCCTTAATTCGGTATTAATTTTTCAATTAAGGATTTGTTCCTTAGATATGATTCTTTTTCTGCTAATTCACTGTTTTTTCATTTTTTTGTGAATTGTGAAAATGTTCCATACAAACTATTTTTGGAACAAAATACGCTCGAACCCCAAGCCCCTGCAAATTAGGGGTTGGAGAAGTCTAGGCATATGGTTTTGGGACCACTTAAACTTGTATGTTCAAAGAAAGATTACTTATTATCATATTTATTTATTCATATTATTAACTTTTTGTACTACTGGATAAGCATAATAAATCTATTTGTAATGTAAACAGAGAAATCATACCACTAAAAATCTATTTGCATTTTTGTCTGTGATATTTTTATGAATTGTTAGGGTACTTTCCAACTTTTTTTTGTTAGTTGCTATTCCACACCTGTATGTCTGAAGTATTTCGGTTTTTATCAGGGGGAGGCGGGATATGTTTAGTAAAATAAGTTAGACATACCAACATTTTCCTTAGGCTTTGAAAACCTTAAAAATCTCTTTAGAAAAATAGCTGCCCTTTCATAACTGTCGAGGTTGACGACCTTCAAACTTCATGTACACCATTTTGTGTAGCATGGATTTCTCGGCACTATTTGAAAAGCGATCAGAAACTAAATTAAAAAAAAATGTTTTTCAACTAAAAGGAGCAAAATTCAACCTTAAGACGATCAGAAATTTCTCCGTATGCCCCCCCCCATCCCGAAAAAATAAAAAAGATCATTGTAGTGTTACTTCTACATTAAATTGAACTAAAAACGGGCATAGGTTTATTTTAAAATCAAAGTTTTTTCAGTAAAGTGCTGGTTTTTAATAGTCCTACAAACAGAGGGAAATGTAATTAGTTGGTTTATTTGTACTAGTTTTATTGATACATGTTAGATAGACTGTGAAGCAATAATTTTTGTTCGTTTTAAGTTTCAACTTCGCGATTTACTTCCCTAAAAGATTCTTTTTTTAAATAGTCACTATAATAAGCCAATTCTTTTGATGTAGCCTATCTCTTGACATCATTTTTAGAGCTTCGGTGACTATTGAGCCGCGTCGCTCCTTACTTACAGTTTGTTACCACGAACTTTTCTATGTACTTTTGTGTTTTTAGAAGGAATTTGGAACATTTTCAGAATATTTATAGACATGGACAGAATATTTCACGCAAGAATCCCTACTCCGTCAAATTCTCCAAGTCTTGACCTCCTCCTTTCACCCCCTTTTTAGAAAAATAATTGACAAATCAATGTAAATAAATGAGAGCATTTATGGCTAGACTAAGTGTTTACTTAGCCACACCTTGATTCCAATAAATTTTGGCGCTGTAAAATCAGGCGAGAAATTTCAGTTGGCAAGTTCATGAAGTTCCAAGTGTATGTTCAGCTGTCCATGGATGGATTTGTTAAAGTAGACAGAACAGTAAATGTTATGCCAAAGAAGTAGTTCTAGTATTTATGGAATGGAGAGTCAAAATACTGCAAAGGAACCAAATGAATTCAAAAGACTGCAAAAGAAACGAAATGAACTCAGCCCATAGCTAGACTAGTAGGTAGAATTAAGGAAAATCTAGCTTGAAACTCAGCTCTTATATTCCAAAGTAAATTTTCAGTTTACTTTAAATGCATAAGGATTAGTTGATTATTTGACTAGCGATACTTCTTATTCTTACAGTTCCTTTGCTAACCGTATTTATCCAGATCACACCTGCATAAACAGAAGGACTAGAATAGACATCATTTTACGGCCCCTTGGACTGACTCTAGGTCAACTCTTTTGAATCAACCCTCATTCAGATCAAATCCTGTTGAACACAACCCCGTGCAAACCAGCCCCAATTTAACTAAGCGTCCATTCAACTGAACCCAATGTAATTCAACCTTGTCTAGCTCTATACAATAGGTTCAAGTCCATCCCACAAAACTTCTTCATCACAATAGTCATTCAACTCAACTTTTGAAAGCTCACCGCCAATTTAAGCCAATCACATTTAACACAACCCCCTTCCAACTCAACCCCTTGCTGCTCATCCCTGTTCAACTCTATCCCAGTATCTAGACCCCATTCAACTTATTCTATTGAATCGCATTTCATTTGACTCATATTCATACTCTATTAAACATAATATTTTGACCAGCTCTTGCTCGATAATAAATACCTCTCTGACACTGATTTGTAAAGGGATAAATTTTCTCAGAGCGGTCGAAAATCAACTGAAAATTTATGTTTCTGATCAGCTTAAAACCTAGATCCAGAAGACCTTTAGAGAAGCATTAAATAATAATAAAATGAAAATAAGAAAATTAAAAGCAATATTAAAAAAACAAGAGTAAGCAGTGACGTTAAAACTTAAAACACACAAAGATTACTTCATATTTAAAGGGGGCTGCCTCTTTACTGTTGTTTTAGGTTTTAAAAATTGACTTGGAGTTTAAAGCTTCAAATCTAAAAGACACTTAGCTTAGAAGTTACTCTTTACGTAGATCTCTTAAAATTTAATTTTTCTCGTTTTTAAAACCAAACCCCGGATTTCTCCAAAAAAGGGGAGTGCTGCCTCCCCTCACAGCCCCCATTTTACAATAAAGTTTATGTTCTGCATAGCAACGCTCCTATAAAAGGAGCTCGTTTGTAATATTTTATTTTCGTAATAATCTTTAATTTTTTGAAGTAAAATAATGTTTTCAAACAGTTCGTGGTAACGAACTGTAGTAAGGAGCGACCCGGCTCAATAGTAAGCGAAACTCTAAAAAACGGAATTTTGATGCTAATAGATACATAACAAGAATCAGATTTTTATGCTGATTTTAAATATATAAGTTTCATCATATTTATTCTTAACTATCAAAAGTTAAGAGCCTGAGAAAATTTGCCCTATTTTGGAAAATAGGGGAAGACGCCCCCTAAAAGTGATAGAATCTTAACGAAAATCACACCACCGCACTCAGCATATCAGAGAACCCTACTGTAGAAAATTCAAGTTACTATCTACAAAAATGTGGAATTTCGTATTTTTGCCATAAGACCGATCACGGGTGCGTGTTTATTATTATTATTTTTTTTTCTTTTCACCAGAGATGATTGTATCGAACCAGTTGTCCTAGAATGTCGCGAGAGGGCTCATTCTAGTTGCGGGGGTTGTATCAAAATTATATATGCTGCTTTTTGATGAGCACCCTTTTTATTGTCCAAGGGGTACGAAATAACAAAAGGTATTCAATTAATGGACCTTCAATCCGTTTAACTACTGAAAAGGGGACTCGCTCCTGGAGTTGCAACCGTGTGAGCCCTCTTCAAACTTTCAGTTTTCCTTTGTTCTTACCAACAATGTCAGGAGATGAAATGGAATAAAACATAGGTGACCAATCGCTTTTTACTAAGTCTGTGCTATTATGTCGATTATGAAGGATATGGTCGAATACAGGTTTTTTGTTTTTCTTTTCTCTTTTTGCAGTGAAGGAGTGGAGCAATGCAAGGAGTGGGCAACTAATACAACACAGCAAATTGATTTGGCCTTTAACATATTTTTCATGGTTTACTTTTTTATACGTGTAAGTTGACTACGTATCTTTATTTTTTCTCTCAACTAAAGGCAGTGCTTTTCTTATGTGCGTATCTAAGTGGTAACTAAGAAGGGTGTTTTTTAAATCGGCGATCCAGGGGAGAAAGAGTTTAAATTTTGGATACAGATTAAATGCAATTCTGCATTTTTGTGTCATTGCAAGCCATTTGTTTGGTGCATTGACTCTTCTCTTTGTTCTGTCTCCGTATGAAACCCCGGGCCAAAACCACCTTGGTTAAAAGCATTCTTATCCCCCAACTTTAACTATCTACTTCTCTTTAAATACTTCCCTCTTTCTTTATCTTCCTTCTTTCTTTCTCCTTCCTCTCTTCTGTGTTTATCTAAATTCCTCTTTTCGCCTATTCTTCTCCATTGACTTCATATTCCTTGTTTTATAATTTACGTTGAAGAATATAGTCGATACTAGCATCAAAAATTTGTTGGTAGAAAAGTTGTATTATTTATTATCGTCTTCACCCTTAGTGGCTCAGAAGAGTTAAAGTAGATATTAGTTGTTGATTAAAAAAAAAGTTTTTTCAACTGAAAGTAAGAAGCAGTATTAAACCTTAAAACGGACAGAAATTATTGCGTAAACAAGGGGCCTGTCCCGTCCTCACTATATCGCTCTTCGCGCTAAAGTATTTCGGCGCTTAGGAAAGTTTCTTTAACGGCCTTCAGGAGTCGGTCTTCAGGCTTAGTATTTCAGGAGTCGTTCTTAAAGAACTGAGACAAAAATTCAAACTTTGGTGTAAAGAGCAAGGTAATGAGGAGGGTGCATGTCGCGTTATATATGAAATAATATCTGCTCGTTTTAGGTTTTAATGTTGCTTCTTACTTTTAGCTGTAAAAACTTGTTTTTTTATTTAATTTCTGATCGTTTTTTAAATAATGCCAGGAAATCTGGCCCCAACTCGACGGAGAAATCCTCCTCGCAACGGAAATATTCTCTAAACAATTCAATTCCGTCGAAAATTTACCCCCGACAATTAGCCTTAACAACTCCACGCCTAAAATTGAGACAGAAAAGGGAAAAGAAGAAATATAAAAATAGTTTTGTTTAGGAATTTGGGCAAATTCCCCCATTTTATAATTTCCCCTAACGAGTTCACTCCCTGGAAACTTCCCTTCCCACGGAAAATTCCCTTTGGGAAAACCCCAGCAGAAAATTCCTCCCCTCATACGAAAATGTATAAATAATTCCCATTGACAAATACTATGCGTAAACAAAGGGTAAATTTTACAACTTAAAGACCGTACCCCTGGGGCTGTGTGGGGTTATGTTACATCCAACGGTATAATTATTGTGCCTTGCAGTTATGATGAACCAAGGGTTATCTCAAAATTTTGATCCACTTTTTTTTAGAACAGAGGGGCGGGGAAGGGGGCCTAGTTGCCCCCTCCAATCTTGTTGGTCACTTAAAAAGGGCACGAGAAATTGTAAGGTTCATTGGAATGAGCCCTCTCACGAAGTTGTAGGACCAGTGGGTCGATACGATCACCCTTGGGAAACAAAATAACAAAAAACAAATAAACACGCATTCGTGATCTCTCTTTTGGCAGAAAATACAAAATTCTAGACTTTTGCAGGTAGAAGCTTGAAACCATTTCGGTAAGTTTTTCTGATACGCTGAATCTGATGGTATGATTTTATTAAGATTCTACGACTTGTAGGGGTTTTTTACCCCTTTTTTTGAAAATAAGGCAAATTTTCTCAGGCTCGTAGCATTTAATGGGTAAAACTAAACTAAATGAGACTTGTATATTTAAAATCAACACAGTAAGCCAATTCTTTTGATATCTATTAGTATCAAAATTCCCTAATTGGAGTTTCGGTTAGTATTGAGCCGGGTTGCTCCTTACTAACAGTTCGTTACCACGAATTGTTGGATTTTTCTTTAATGGTCTTTGAGCCTTTTTGGGGATCAGTGAATTTTGTTTGTTCTACGAATACAAATTTTTTGCCGGAATTTATATCTTCCCTTATCTAATTGCAACCCTGTCTCTGAATCTACCGTATTTTGTCGGCAAACTATAGCATTTACAGTAACAAAGCGCTATATCGTAAACAAAGCTTTAAGTTATAGTATAAATAACCATTTTAATAGAGATTAAGAAGCATGATACACATGATATTTTAGATAAAATATACTAAATTACTCTCAGTCAAATATTTAATTTGCCATTTTTGAACATTGCAATTAAATAATTATAGTATTGTAGCCTATCGTTGTCATTAGTCGAAAATAAAATCATAAGGATATCCTTTATTATTGAGAACATTTGTCCAGTCAGAAGTAATAAGGCTCCTGTATAATGTAGTGTACGTCAAGTAGTTCAGCTAAATCTAATTTCCATACAAAAACTTAACTTTTTGAACTGCGGTTCAAATATTCCCATGTCTTTGCTTTGTCCCAGATGATTGTCCCAGAAATTGTCCCAGATGCAATTGTCCCCCATCTTCTTTTGACTCTCATCGGTGCTCTGATTTATCAGAAATATGAAGAAATCCTAAAGAAATAACAGAAATACAAAGAATACTCAAATACTCTAAAGAATACACAGAAATACACAATCAAAGAAATCACAGAAATCCTAAAGAAATCACAGAAGAGTTTTAATCTTATTTACTTGTCTGTTATGTATATTTGGTATTCTTGTCTAATTTTTTTATTAGTAATTTGTTTACTATTTTTTAGTTTATAGCCGCAAGCGACAAATTGTGGTTTATGTTAGAGATGTATAGTTTCGTGGATTATTTCACAATTCCACCGTCTTTCGTATCCATCTACCTCGACAGGACCTGGATCGGTATGTAAATTTTTCTTTTTCTTTTTTATATTCTTAGATTGTAGGGCAAGTATGTAGTTAGAATTTTAGGGTCTAGCTCACTTCAGGATGAAACGGCTAACTGAAAAAATGTAAAACCCAAAGAATTTGGTGACTAAAACTGTAGATATGCGCTGACTTTATGCGCTGAGTTTTCTACTGTTTTAAAAAGAAGAATTGAGAGAAAGAGTCAAACTTTAGCGTAAAGAGCGGGGCGTTGATGAGGAAGCAGCCTCTTTCATATACGAAGTAATTTCTGTTCGTTTTAAGTTTTAATGTCGCTCCTTACTTTCAGTTAAAAAAAAACTTGTTTTTTTTATTTAATACACCGTAAAGATAGAAACATGAATAGAGGCTAGATTCTGAATAGTTGATGTGTTATATTCCGTTCTTGTTACCAGTACTGCATCCAGGATTATTTAGCTAAGACCAATTTACTAGTAGGAGGAATTTCGTTTTAGTTTTTGACAGAAATTAAATAAAAAAGCAGGTTTTTTTTGCTTAAAAGTAAGGAGCGATATTAAAACTTAAAACGACCAGAAATTATTCCGTATATAAAATTATTCCGTATATGTTGTCCCCTCTTCAACGCCCCGCTCTTTACGCTACAGTTTGCATCTTTGTCACAGCTTTACTTTTTAAAACAATAAAAAACTCTAGCGTAAAGAGCGAGGCGTTGAGGAGGGGAAAACCCCTTTCATATACGGAATAATTTCTGTTCATTTTAAGTTTTAATGTCGCTCCTTACTTGCAGTTAAAAAACTTGTTTTTTTATTCAATTTCTGAACGTTTTTGAATAAATGCATGTTTCGACTTTGGCTCACCCCAAATAAATAAATAAAACGAAATTTGCATATTATTTTCTTTTTGCTAAATGGCTTTCTCACAGTTTTGATCGGACGATTTTGATAAAAAAAAGGGCAGGGTGAGGAAGCCTGGTTCTCCTCTAATTTTTGGTTACTTAAAAATGCGACTAAATTTTTTTACTTTTTTACGAACGTTTTTGTTAGTAATAAACATATGTACCTTGCGAATTAATTTACGTAACAAACTTCTATATTTGTGTATTTTTATTACGTACATGAGGAGGCCCATCCCCTCGCTAATAGCTCGCTTATTACACTAAAACTTGAATTTTGTCCCAAATCTTTAAGAATGACCCCTGAATTACAAAGGCCGTAGAATAAATAGTTGAAATTACTAAAAATACTTTAGCGCAAAGAGCAAGGTATTGTAAAGGAGAAGAACCACCTTTTATACGTAAGTTTATATGCTTGTTTCTAGTTTTAGTGTTGCTCATTACTTCCAGTTGAAATTTTTTTTTCTCATTGTTTTTTAAATAATGCTAGAAAATTCTGCGCCCCCTTCAGGGAAATTCTCACCCCTCATGATAAATTCCTCCATGGAAAGATCCTCCCACGTAACCCCCTCCCCCGACCTACCCCCGTCCCAACGCGAAAAGGTCCCCTGGAAACGTTTCTACACTTCATAATAACCATTACTATATATGTCACTATTAAACCATTATTTATATTTTATATTTTTTATTTTCATTATTACATATTTTTCATTATTTTATAGTTTACTATTATTCTACCATTACTATAAACAATGGTCAAAGTTTGCAACTTGCAGCCCCTCCCCCGGGGACTGTGGTGGATTCAGTAGTCCCGAAAGACATATTTATTAGGTTTTTGACTAAACTCAACAGAATGGCTATCTAAAAATTTTGATCCGGTGACTTTGGGGAAATAATGTGCATGGGAAGGGGCCTAGGTGTCTTCCAATGTTTTTGGTCACTTAAAAAGGGTACCAGAACTTTCAATTTTCGTTAAAATTAGCCCTCTCGTGGCGTTCTAGGACCAATGGGTCGATACGATCACCCCTGGAAAAAAACGACACAAAAACACGCATCCGTGATTTGTCTCCTGGCAAAAAATACAAAATTCCACATTTTTGTAGATAGGAGCTTGAAACTTCTACAGTAGGGTTCTCGCTGAATCTGATGGTGTGATTTTCGTTAAGATTCTTTGACTTTTAAGGAGTGTTTCCCCCTATTTTCTTAAATAAGGCATATTTTTTATGGGTAACATTTGATGGGAAAGACTAAACGTGATGAAACTTATATATTTAAAATTAGCATTAAAATGTGATCCTTTTGATGTAACTATTGGTATCAACATTCAGTTTTTTAGAGTTTCTGTTACTATTGAGCCGAGTTGCTCCTTACTACAGTTCGTCACCATGAACTATTTGATAGTCTTTTTATCTACATTATATGACCAACTTTTGATTCGAGGAAGTTTTTCGGGGCATTAATATGGTTACTCTCCCCAAGCTCCACTCCACGTAATTACGCTCCTGCTGGTTATTTTTAAGATATTTCTCATAAAATTTTAGTCTATTGATGTCCCTGAGCCTTTTTATGAAATCATCTACCAATAGACCCCCCTCCTCCCCCTGGACTCACTTCTCAGAGGACGGGGGAGAGAATATAATGCACATTCTTATTCTTTCGCTTATATTTAAACCAATTCTTAAACCTTATTCTTTGACCGATTCTTATTCCTATTCTTCCCCAATTCCAATGCTTATCCTTCCGGCGTGCTTGAGCCGCCTGACAGTTGAGGAGTTAGAGTTAGACATCTAAGTGTCTATAATAAAAATAAATCCAAAATTCTAGACTTTATTTAGAAATTCTTGATTCTCTTCTGTAAGAGGCAGTTTATTGGATTGATTTTTGAAATTCTGAATGTTCAGTACTGGTTCACGGGCCTGTAAATATTATCGATATAGTCTTGACGGGATGAATTTTCCCCTTACAATCAGCTGATAATACTTGGCTGAGAGCCAGATAGCCAAAGCTCATTCTCGGGCTTACTCCCCCTATCCAGGATCAACCAGAATTGGTTCTCCTGTTTATGCTTTAGCTATGTGACATACTACATAACCACATAAATTATAATTATTCACTCCTTTTTTTGGTCTTGAAGGTTCAAGCCAACATCTATACACAGTTTTTTTTTCTTTAGATGAATTAAATCCGTTTGAAGCATATCCTTTTCAGTGCTTGAGTGATCTCAAATAAGAGGAAAAAGGGGGAATTTCCCACTTCGGGAAAAGCGTTGGATTGATCCATTGTTCTTTCATACTTACAACAAGAAAAACGTTGGCTTAACCAGTGATAAAGCTTTTTAAATGGAATCTTTAATTTAATACATGAAAACTTATCAGGATGAGATGTCATTCAAAGGAAGAGACGCTAATCACATTGCCTGATTTTTCAAGATTACAGCATAGCAACAATTAAGAAATTAATAATGTCAAGTTAGTGCACACCTAATATATGCTCAATAATTTTTTTTAAATATTCATTAGCATCTTTAAATAAAACCTGTTTTTAAAGACTAGAATATAAAAAATAATTCATTAAATGTAAAGAGTGAATTAAGGACTTGATTAAATATAAAAAACAAGTTTTCTTCAAATAAAAATAAAAAGTGAGATTAAAATTTAAAACAAGCAGAAATTACTCCAAAAGGGGAGGGGGTTGCCGCCTCTTCAACCCCCTGTTTTCAAACAGTTCGTGGTAACGAACTGTAGTAAGGAGCGACCCGGCTCAATAGTAACCAAAACTCTAAAAAATTGAATTTTGATATCAATAGCTACATCAAAAGAATCGCATTTTAATGCTGATTTTGAATATATAAGTTTCATCAAGTTTAGTCTTACCCAACAAAAGTTACGAGCCTGAGAAAATTTGCCTTATTTCGGAAAGTAGGGGGAAACACCCCCTAAAAGTCGTAGGATCTTAACGAAAATGACACCATCAGTTTCAGCGTATCAGAGAACCCTACTGTAGAAGTTTCAAGCTCCTATCTACAAAAACGTGGAATTTTGTATTTTTTGCCAGAAGACAAATCACGGGTGCGTGTTTATTTGTTTGTTTTTTTTTTTTTTTTTGTTTTTTTTTTTTTCCCAGGGGTCATCGTATCGACCAAGTAATCCTAGAATGTCGCAAGAGGGCTCATTCTAACGGAAATGGAAAGTTCTAGTGCCCTTTTTAAGTGACCAAAAAAATTGGAGGGCATCTAGGCCCCCTCCCATGCTCATTTTTTTCCCAAAGTCAACGGATCAAAATTTTGAGATAGCCATTTTGTTCAGCATAGTCAAAAACCATAATAACTATGTCTTTGGGGATGACTTACTCCCCCACAATCACTGGGGGAGGGGCTGCAAGTTACAAACTTTGAACAGTGTTTACATTTAATAATGGTTATTGGGAAGTGCACAGACGTTTTCAGGGGGATTTTATTTTGTTTGGGGGTGGGGCTAACGAGAGGGGGCTATGGTGGAGGATCTTTCCTTGGAGGAATCTGTCACGGGGGAAGAAAAATTCAATGAAAAGGGCGCAGGATTCTCTTGCATTACTATAAGAAAACAATGAAAAATAAACATCAAAATGGTTTTTCAAATGAAAGGAAGAAGTAGCATTGAAACTTAAAACGAACAGAGATTATAACGCATATGAGAGGTTTTAAAAATACTTTAGCATAAAGAGCGAGGTATTTAGGAGGAGATAAATACCTGGCTCTTTATGCTAAAGTATTTAGTAATTTCAACTATTTATTTTACGGCCTTTCTGATTAAGGGGTCATTCTTAAAGAATTGGGACAAAACTTACGATTTAGTGTAAAGAGCGAGGTATTAACGAGGGTACAAACCTCCTCGTATACATAATAAAAATATAAGGTTATGAAAGTTTGTTATGTAAGTTAATTCTTAAGTTACGTATATTTTTTACTTATAAAACGTTCGTTAAAAATTAAAAGTTCTAGTTGCCTTTTTAAGTAACCGAAAAATTGGAGGGCAACTAGGCCTCCTTCTCCACCCCTTATTTCTCAAAATCGTCTGATCAAAACTAAGAGAAAGCCATTTAGCCAAAAAAAAGAATTAATATACATATTTCATTTTAATAATTTATGTGCGGAGAGCCAAAACCAAACTTGCATTAATTCAAAAACGTTCAGAAATTAAATAAAAAAAAAACTAATTTTTTTAGCTGAAAGTAAGGAGCGACATTAAAACTTAAAACGAACAGAAATTACTCCGTATATGAAATGGGTTGTCCCCTCTGCAATTCCTCGCTCTTTACGCTAAAGTTCGACTCTTTGCCACAATTCTGCTTTTTAAAACAATTAAAAGCTTTAGCGTAAAGAGCGAGGAATTGCAGAGGGGACAACCCATTTCATATACGGAGTAATTTCTGTTCGTTTTAAGTTTTAATGTCGCTCCTTACTTTCAGCTAAAAAAATTAGTTTTTTTTTTATTTAATTTACGCTTAGGATTAAAGTGAAAGATCTTAAGCCGAATCGGCCAGCCATGACAAAAAACAACAAAGAGAGAAAAAACTCATTGAAAAACATCAAACGAGACTGCGGCCAGTAGAGAGATTAATTCAAAAACATCCAGAAATTAAATTAGAAAAAAATTTAAAAAAAATGAAAGTAAGGAGCAACATTAAAACTTAAAATGAACAGAAATTACTCTGTATATGAAAGGGGCTTTACCTCCTCAACGCCCCGCTTTTTACGCTGAAGTTTCTCTTTCTCTTAGCTCTACATTTTAAAACAGTAAAAAACTTTAGCGTAAAAAGTGGGGCGTTGAGGAGGAAAAGCCCCTTTCATATACGGAGTAATTTCTGTTCGTTTTAAGTTTTAATGTCGCTCCTTACTTTCATTTAAAAAAACTTGTTTTTACCTTTTTGAATTAATGCATTTTTTGATCTTGGCTCTCCGCGCATAAATAATTAAAACGCAATTTGCATATTATTTTTTTTTTTGCTAAATGGCTTTTTCATAGTTTTAATCGGAAGATTTTGAGAAAAAAGGAAGCGAGACAGGAGGCCTAGTTGCCCTCCAATTTTTTGATTACTTAAAAAGGCAACTATAACTTTTAATTTTTTACTAACGTTTTCATAAGTAAAAAAATATACGTAACTTACAAATTAACTTACGTAGCTAACTTCTATATTCGTATGTTTTTATTGCGTATATGAGGGGGCTCACCCCTCTTCGATACCTCGCTCTTTACATTAAAGCTTAAATTTTGTCCCAATTCCTTACGAATGACCCCTGAATCACAAATGCCGTAGAATAAATATTTGAAATTACTAAAAATACTTTAGCGTAAAGAGCGAGGTATTACGAGGAGATAAACCCCTCAAATGCGTAATAATTTCTGTTCGTTTTAAGTTTTAATGCTGCTCCTCACTTTCAGTAGAAAAAACTTTTCATATTTTTTTTTTCATTGTTTTTTAAATAATGCCAGAAAATCCTGCGCCCCCTCCATTGGAAGTGTCTTCCCCCTTGAGAAGTTTCTCCATGGAACGATCCTCCCACGTAACCCCTCCCCTCCCACAACTCTCCCCCCAAACCAAAAAAATCCCCCCGAAAACACCTTACACTTCCCAATAACCATTACTATATGTAAACACAGGTCAAAGTTTGTAACTTGCAGCCCCTCCCACGGGGACTGCGGGGGAGTAAGTCGTCCCAAAGACATATTTATCAGGTTTCTCGACTATGGTGAATAAAATGGCTACCTCAGAATTTTGATCCGGTGACTTTGGGGAAGAAATGAGCGTGGGAGGGGGCCTAGGTGCCCTCCAATTTTTTGGTCACTTAAAAAGGGCACTAGAACTTTTAATTTCCGTTAGAATGAGCTCATTCGCGACATTCTAGAACCACTGAGTCGATACGATCACCCCTGGGAAAAAAAGAACAAAAAAAAAAAAAACAAAAACAAAAAAACAAATAAACACGCATCCGTGATTTGTCTTATGGCAAAAAATGCAAAATTCCACATTTTTGTAGATAGGGGCTTGAAACTTCTACAATATGGTTCTATGATACGCTGAATCTGATGGTGTGATTTTCGTTAAGATCGTATGACTTTTAGGGGGTATTTCCCCCTATTTTCTAAAATGAGGCAATTTTCTCAGGCTCGTAACTTTTGACTGGTAAGACTAATCTTGATGAAACTTATATATTTAAAATCAGCTTTAAAATGCAGATCTTTTGTTGTAACTATTGGCATCAAAATTCCATTTTTTAGAGTTTTGGTTACTATTGAGCCGGGTCGCTCCTTACTACAGTTCGTTACCACGAACTGTTTGAAAAGCTGAAAAACTAAAACGACGCGGATATTTCGCCTATATGTAACCGAGGCATCTTCGACACGGAAGAAGTTGCTTTGGTGTTCTCATCGAAGTAACTCTATTAGCTTCTGCGACCTATGTGGATCAATTGCGAAAATTGCATTTTATTTATATTGATAGTGGTTTTATTTGTTTTTAGTTTATTTTAGGTTTTTATCTTTGTTTCTTCTGTACTTAAACGCCACGTTTACTTACAGGCTAAATTTCAACGTCGTTTAAGTTTTTCAGCTTTTCCCTCTACTGGCCGCAGTCTCGTTTGATGTCTTTTCATAGAGTTTTTTCTCTCTTTGTTGTTTTTAAGATTAAAGTACTATCTTAATTTTCAAAATTCAGCGGCCCTTGTGTTTAAGTATCCGTTCTTAAAGAATTGATACAAAAATTCAAATTTTAGCGTGAAAATTGGCGAATAGAGGAAGGGGGATACAGGCCTTATATACGGGCTAATTTCTCTTAATTTTTAGTTTTAATGCTGGTCTTTATTTTTTTATTTTTAAAATCAGTTCAAAGCCATTCTTCGAGAAAAAAGCTCATTTCGTGTATCAACTTTTTGAATCAAAGCAATTTTACTGCTAGCTCCCATCAGGACCCCTAATGCAGGGTCCATTCAAAGCAATTCCTTGGATACAAGGGAAATTAGATATTTGTATAACCGAATACCCCCATACCACTGTCTATATTTATTTGAAAGGATATTTGGGCAAAAAAATGCACTTTTGGCGTTAAAGAAAACTCCCCTCGCCTACTCGGACACCCACTGGTCCTGTTTCATAACGACTGATGTGCAATTATACACCACCGTAATAATTTTATTAATCCTTAGATTAATCAAATTAATTAAGCAAATCTTTAAAATAAATAGCTATTTAAATGAACCGTCTATTTTATTCAGACTTGGCGCATCTTTAGGGACGGATGCAACGCGACCCAATATTACTGCTACTGACACTGAAATGTTCAATATATAGTTTTTCGATTATTTCAAATCTATTGGCTATCGCAGAGCTGTTTCTTGATGGCAATTTGATACCTATTTTACCAAGAATTGTTGTTTTGAATCACCAAATGGCAAAAAACGCAACTCTTACTATGGCAAAATTTTCTTGCTACTTCAAAAGAGCACTAGAACTTTTACTTTCCGTCCGAATGAATTTTTCCTGATTTCTTAGAACCATCTTTTCTGCACAATGTTCCCTGGAAGAAACAAAAACAAATCAAATAGTTCGTGGTAACGAACTGTAAGGAGCGACCCGGCTCAATAGTAAACGAAAATAAAAAAAACGGAAATTTGATGCTAAAAGATACATCAAAATAATCAAATTTTCATGCTGATTTTAAATATATAAGTTTCATCAACTTTAGTCTTTGTCATCAAAAGTTACGAGCCTGAGAAAATTTGCCTTGTTTTGGAAAATAGGGGGAAACACCCCCTAAAAGTCATAGAATCTTAACGAAAATCACACCATCGCATTTAGCGTATCAGAGAACCCTACGGCAATAATTTCAAGCTCCTATCTACAAAAATGTAGAATTTCGTATTTTTTGCCAGAAGACACATCACGGGTGCGTGTTTATTTGTTTATTTGTTTTTTTTCTTTTTCCCAGGGGTCATCGTATCGACCAAGTGGTCCTAGAATGTCACAAGAGGGCTCGTTCTAACGGAAATGAAAAGTTCTAGTGCCCTTTTTAAGTGACCAAAAATATTGGAGGGCATCTAGGCCCCCTCCCACGCTCATTTTTTCCCAAAGTCAACGGATCAAAATTCTGAGATAGCCATTTTGTTCCGCATAGTTGAAAAACGTAATAACTATGTCTTTGGGGATGACTTACTCCCCCACAGTCCCTGGGGGAGGGGCTACAAGCTACAAACTTTGACCAGTGTTTGCATACAGTAATGGTTATTGGAAATTGTACAGACGTTTTCAGTTTTTTTTTGTTTAGGGGTGGGGTTGAGGGGAGGGGGCTATGTGGGAGGATCTTTCCTTGGAGGAATACCTCATGGGGGAAGAGAAATTCAATGAAAAGGGCGCGGAATTTTCAAGCATTAGTATAAAAAAACAATGAAAAAATTAAAATGAAAAAGTTTTTTCAATTAAAGTAAGGAGTAGCATTAAAACTTAAAAAGAACAAAGATTATTACGAATATGAGGGTCCTAAAAATACTTTAGCATAAAGAGCGAGGTATTTAGGAGGTGATAAATACCTCGCTCTTTATGCTAAAGTATTTTTAGTAATTTCAACTATTTATTCTACGGCCTTTCTAATCAGGGGTCATTCTTAAAGAATTAGGACAAAACTTAAGATCTAATGTAAAGAGCGAGGTATTAACGAGGGGACGAACCCCCTCATATACATAATAAAAATATAAGAATATAAAAGTGGGTTACGTAAGTTAATTCTTAAGTTACGTATATGTTTTACTAATAAAAACGTTCGTTAAAAATTAAAAGTTCTAGTTGCCTTTTTAAGTAACCGAAAAATTATAGGGCAACTAGGCCTCCTTCCCCACCCCTTATTTCTCAAAATCGTCTAATCAAAACTAAGAGAAAGCCATTTAGCCAAAAAAAGAATTAATATGCAAATTTCATTTTAATAGTTTATGTGTGGAGAGCCAAAATCAAACATGTATTAATTCAAAAACGTTCAGAAATTAAATAAAAAAAACTAGTTTTTTCAACTGAAAGTAAGGAGCGACATTGAAACTTAAAACGAACAGAAATTACTCAGTATATGAAATGGGTTGTCCCCTCCGCAATATCCTCGCTCTTTACGCTAAAGTTTCATTGTTTGCCACAATTCTACTTTTTAAAACAATTAAAAACTTTGGCGTAAAGAGCGAGGGATTGCGGAGGGGACAACCCATTTCATATACTGAGTAATTTCTGTTCGTTATAAGTTTTAATGTCGCTCCTTACTTTCAGTTGAATAAAACTGGTTTTTCTTTTATTTAATATAAACACAACTTGAATTTTTCTTCTCGGGAAAGATTAAAATTCCGCATTTCAAACAGTTCGGGGTAACAAACTGTAGTAAGGAGCGACGCGGCTCAATAGTAACCAAAACTCTAGAAGATGGAATTTTGATACCAATAGTTACATCAAAAGGATTGAATTTTAATACTGATTTTAAATATATAATTTTCATCAAGATTAGTCTTACCCGTCAAAATTACGAGCCTAAGAAAATTTGCCTCATTTTAGAAAATACGGAGAAACACCCCCTAAAAGTCCTAGAATCTTAACGAAAATCACACCATCAGACTCAGCGTATCAGAGAACCTTGTTGTAGAAGTAATTGCGCATTTTTTGCCAGAAGACAAATCACGAATGCGTGATTATTTTTTTTTTTGTTTTTTTTTCCCAGGGGTTATCGTGTCGACTCAGTGGTCCTAGAATGTCGCCAGAGGGCTCATTATAACGGAAATTTAAAGTTTCTGTGGCATTTTCAAGTGACCAAAAAATTGGAGGGCACATAGGCCCCCTCCCACGCTCCTTTTTTCCCCAAAATCACCGGATCAAAATTTTGAGATAGCCATTTTATTCACCATAGTCGAAAAACCTAATAACTATGTCTTTGAGGACGACTTACTCCCCCGCAGTTCCCGTGGGAGGGGCTGCAAATTACAAACTTTGAGCTGTGTTTACATATAGAAATGGTTATTGGGAAATGTATAGACGTTTTCAGGGGTATTTTTTTAGTTTGGGGGGAGAGTTGAGGGGGGGGGAGGTTACGTGAGAGGATCTCTCCATGGAGGAACTTCTCATGGGGGGAGAGATTTTCAATGAAGGGGGAAAAAACAATGAAAAAATAAATATGAAAAGAACAGAAATTATTACGCATATGAGGGGTTTACCTCCTCGTAATACCTCGCTCTTTACTCTAAAGTATTTTTAGTAATTTCAGCTATTTATTTTACGACCTTTGTTCTTCAGGGGTCATTCTTAAGGACTTGGGACAAAATTTAAGCTTTAATCTAAAAAGCAAGGTATAGACGAGGGGTGAAACCCCTCATATACGCAATAAAGACATACGAATATAGAAGTTCGTTACGTAAGTTAATTCGTAAGTTACGTATATTTTTTACTAATGAAAACTCCTAAAAAATTAAAAGTTCTAGTTGTCTTTTTAAGTAATCAAAACTTGGAGGACAACTAGGCCTCCTCCCTCGCTCCTTTTTTCTCAAAATCTTCCGATTAAACTATGAGAAAGCCATTTAGCAAAAAAAAAAAAAAAATGCAAATTTTGTTTTAATTATTTATGTGCGGAGAGCCAAGATCAAAACATGTATTAATTCAAAAACATCAAGAAATTAAAAAAAAAACAGTTTTTTTAAATGAAAGTAAGGAGCAACATTAAAACTTAAAACGAACAGAAATTACTCCGTAAATGAAAGGGGCTTTTTCCCCTCAACGCCCCGCTCTTTACGCTAAAGTTTCTTAATGTTTTAAAAAGTAGAGTTAAGAGAAAGAGTCAAACTTTAGCGTAAAGAGCGGGGCGTTGAGGAGGAAAAGCCCCTTTCATATACGGAGTAATTTCTGTTCATTTTAAGTTTTAATGTTCCTCCTTACTTTCTTTAAAAAAAAAAAAACTTGTTTTTTTTTATTTATTTGTACATAGGAACTGGGAAATTTGGAATCCCGGTTTCATGTTATGTTGAATTTGATGCTGTAATTTTCGTCAAGATTACTCATACTTTCGGTTTTTTTTACCCTTTTTTGAAAACAAACCAAATTTTCTCAGGCTCGTAAATTACCGTGATTTACTGGTAATTATGCAGCATACGGTAATGAATTTTCTATCCATTTTAAGTCTGCAATGTAGCTTAAACTTTAGATTGAATAAAAAATAAGTTTTTTTTTTCAACTGAAAGTAAGGAACAACTTTAAATTTAAAACTAACACAAGCGAAATCATATATGAAAGTGGGTACTCTTATTCTAATATATAAAATTCTTATTCTTATTTAAAATATTCTTATTACACAGATGTGAAAATTTTAAGTGACCATTTTTTTGGTCACTTAAAAAGGAAAAATGGAACTTATGATTTCCGTTCGAATGAGCCCTCTCCTGTCATTATAGGACCACTGGGTCGATATGATCACCCCTGGAAAAAAAATAAATAAACACTCATCCGTGATCTTTCTTCTGGAAAGAAAATACAACATTCTATATTTTTGCAGATAGGAGCTTAGAATCTCTACAGTAGGATTCTCTGATACGCTGAATCCGATGGTGTATTTTTCATTAAGATTGTATAACTGTTAGGGGTATGTTTTCCCCTTTTTTCGAAAATAAGTTAAATTTTCTCAGGCTCGTAACCTTTGATCGTTAAGACAAAACTTAACGAAACTTATATATTGGAAATCAGAGTAAAAATCAGATTTTTTTGGTTAATTGCGTGTTAATTTCCCGGCCTATACTGTAGAGCTTGAAGGAGGAGCTTGAAGGATTATAGAAGAGCTTGCGCAGCTGTGTTGGTGCTGCAGCTGTTAGTAGTAGTGGTAGTAATATTTTTATTGAAGTCAAGTTTTATCTTTCTCCTTTTTTTCTTCGTTCATGCGCCGTCTAGTTTGCCAGGTAGTAAATAAGTCTTTGTTCTTATAATGCCAGAAAACCTTGAATTTTAGCAACCGGTCTGAACCAGGGTTGCCAATTTTCCGGTCCATGAATGTGTCCCCTTGGTATCGAAAACTGTGTCATTTTAGCTAAAACGCGTCTATCTTAAAATCTCACAAACTAGATGTTATTTTTTTTTTTACCAGTTTTATTATTGACCCAAAGACGCTTTATAAACCTCTTTCAAATCCGCCACTTAACATCTATTATAATGACAAGGAAAAGAATTAAGTAACATATTCATATATAAAGGTTTATTGTGAAAGAACGGAACTTGAATAAGCATCTAATCCCCTTACGTTGGAGAAAATCCTCTGGCATGGCAAAACCTAGATACTCCAAAAAATAAACGAGAAAAAGCAACACTTCGGTGAAAAGCTATATTTTCTTCCCCAAAATATCTATCCAGTTGGGAAATATTTCGTTTTATGTCATAAATTTACAAAATGTGTCTCTTTTTTTGCCCCTTTATATACCAAATCTGTTCAACATGTCGCTTTATTCCCCCTTATTGCTATTGTGTCTCGGCAAATGAGAGGGGGTTCTATTGACATAATAGCCCCTTTATATACCAAATTTCTACAACATGTCACTTTTTCCCCTTTATTGCTTTTGTGTGTCGGCACATGGGAGGGAGTCCTTTTGATATAAAATGTGTCCAACTGGTACAGAAAGCACCACTTTGGTGAAAAGGGATATTTTCTTTCCCAAAATATATATCCAGTTGGGAAATATTTCGTTTTATGTCATAAATTTACAACATGTGTCTCTTTTTTTCCCCTTTATATTCTAAATTTCTACAACACGTCAATTTTTTCCCCTTTATTTTTTTGTGTCTCGGCACATAGGAGGGAGTCCTTTTGACATAAAATGTGGCCAACTGGCACAGAAAGCACCACTTTGGTGAAAAGTGACATTTTCTTTCCAAAATATCTATCCAGTTGGGAAATATTTCGTTTTATGTCATAAATTTACAAAATGTGTCCCTATGTTGCCCCTTTATATACCAAATTTCTACAGCATGTCACTTTTTTCCCCTTTATTGCTATTGTGTCTCGGCACATGGGAGGGGGTTCTTTTGACATAAAATGTGTCCAACTGGTACAGAAAGCACCACTTTGGTGAAAAGTGACATTTTCTTGCCCAAAATATATATCCAGTTGGGAAATATTTCGTTTTATGTCATAAATTTACAACATGTGTCTCTTTTTTTCCCCTTTATATACTAAATTTCTACAGCACGTCAATTTTTTCCCCTTTGTTGTTTTTGTGTCTCGGCATATGGGAGGGAGTCCTTTTGACATAAAATGTGTCCAACTGGTACAGAAAGCACCACTTTGGTGAAAAGGGATATTTTCTTTCCCAAAATATATATCCAGTTGGGAAATATTTCGTTTTATGTCATAAATTTACAACATGTGTCTCTTTTTTTCCCCTTTATATTCTAAATTTCTACAACACGTCAATTTTTTCCCCTTTATTTTTTTGTGTCTCGGCACATAGGAGGGAGTCCTTTTGACATAAAATGTGGCCAACTGGCACAGAAAGCACCACTTTGGTGAAAAGTGACATTTTCTTTCCAAAATATCTATCCAGTTGGGAAATATTTCGTTTTATGTCATAAATTTACAAAATGTGTCCCTATGTTGCCCCTTTATATACCAAATTTCTACAGCATGTCACTTTTTTCCCCTTTATTGCTATTGTGTCTCGGCACATGGGAGGGGGTTCTTTTGACATAAAATGTGTCCAACTGGTACAGAAAGCACCACTTTGGTGAAAAGTGACATTTTCTTGCCCAAAATATATATCCAGTTGGGAAATATTTCGTTTTATGTCATAAATTTACAACATGTGTCTCTTTTTTTCCCCTTTATATACTAAATTTCTACAGCACGTCAATTTTTTCCCCTTTGTTCTTTTTGTGTCTCGGCATATGGGAGGGAGTCCTTTTGACATAAAATGTGTCCAACTGGTACAGAAAGCACCACTTTGGTGAAAAGGGATATTTTCTTTCCCAAAATATATATCCAGTTGGGAAATATTTCGTTTTATGTCATAAATTTACAACATGTGTCTCTTTTTTTCCCCTTTATATTCTAAATTTCTACAACACGTCAATTTTTTCCCCTTTATTTTTTTGTGTCTCGGCACATAGGAGGGAGTCCTTTTTACATAAAATGTGGCCAACTGGCACAGAAAGCACCACTTTGGTGAAAAGTGACATTTTCTTTCCAAAATATCTATCCAGTTGGGAAATATTTCGTTTTATGTCATAAATTTACAAAATGTGTCCCTATGTTGCCCCTTTATATACCAAATTTCTACAGCATGTCACTTTTTTCCCCTTTATTGCTATTGTGTCTCGGCACATGGGAGGGGGTTCTTTTGACATAAAATGTGTCCAACTGGTACAGAAAGCACCACTTTGGTGAAAAGTGACATTTTCTTGCCCAAAATATATATCCAGTTGGGAAATATTTCGTTTTATGTCATAAATTTACAACATGTGTCTCTTTTTTTCCCCTTTATATACTAAATTTCTACAGCACGTCAATTTTTTCCCCTTTGTTGCTTTTGTGTGTCGGCACATGGGAGGGAGTCCTTTTGACATAAAATGTGTCCAACTGGTACAGA
Organism: Artemia franciscana; assembly: GCF_032884065.1. NCBI lineage: Eukaryota > Metazoa > Arthropoda > Branchiopoda > Anostraca > Artemiidae > Artemia > Artemia franciscana. The sequence goes on from NW_027062617.1 coordinate 573,431, forward strand.
AAGCACCACTTTGGTGAAAAGGGATATTTTCTTGCCCAAAATATATATCCAGTTGGGAAATATTTCGTTTTATGTCATAAATTTACAAAATGTGTCCCTATTTTGCCCCTTTATATACCAAATTTCTACAGCATGTCACTTTTTTCCCCTTTATTGCTATTGTGTCTCGGCACATGGGAGGGGGTTCTTTTGACATAAAATGTGTCCAACTGGTACAGAAAGCACCACTTTGGTGAAAAGTGACATTTTCTTGCCCAAAATATATATCCAGTTGGGAAATATTTCGTTTTATGTCATAAATTTACAACATGTGTCTCTTTTTTTCCCCTTTATATACTAAATTTCTACAGCACGTCAATTTTTTCCCCTTTGTTGTTTTTGCGTCTCGGCATATGGGAGGGAGTCCTTTTGACACAAAATGTGTCCAACTGGTACAGAAAGCACACTTTGGTGAAAAGTGACATTTTCTTGCCCAAAATATATATCCAGTTGGGAAATATTTCGTTTTATGTCATAAATTTACAAAATGTGTCTCTTTTTTCCCCTTTATATACTAAATTTCTACAGCACGTCAATTTTTTCCCCTTTGTTGTTTTTGTGTCTCGGCACATGGGAGGGAGTCCTTTTGACATAAAATGTGTCCAACTGGCACAGAAAGCACCACTTTGGTGAAAAGTGACATTTTCTTCCCCAAAATATACATCCGGTAAGGAAATATTTCGTTTTATGTCATAAATTTACAAAATGTGTCCCTATTTTGCCCCCTTATATCCCAAATTTCTACAGCATGTCACTTTTTTCCCCTTTATTGCTATTGTGTCTCGGCACATGGGAGGGAGTTCTTTTGACATAAAATTTGTCAAAGTGGCACAAAAAGCACCACTTTGGTGAAAAGTGACATTTTCTTGCCCAAAATATATATCCAGTTGGGAGATATTTCGTTTTATGTCATAAATTTACAACATGTGTCTCTTTTTTTCCCCTTTATATTCTAAATTTCTAAAACACGTCAATTTTTTCCCCTTTATTTTTTTGTGTCTCGGCACATAGGAGGGAGTCCTTTTGACATAAAATGTGGCCAACTGGCACAGAAAGCACCACTTTGGTGAAAAGTGACATTTTCTTTCCAAAATATCTATCCAGTTGGGAAATATTTCGTTTTATGTCATAAATTTACAAAATGTGTCCCTATGTTGCCCCTTTATATACCTAATTTCTACAACATGTCACTTTTTCCCCCTTTATTGCTATTATGTCTCGGCCCAAGAGAGGGGGTTCTTTTGACATAAAATGTGTCCTAGTGGCACAAAAAGCACCACTTTGGTGAAAAGTGACATTTTCTTGCCCAAAATATATATCCAGTTGGGAAATATTTCGTTTTATGTCATAAATTTACAACATATGTCTCTTTTTTTCCCCTTTATATACTAAATTTCTACAGCACGTCAATTTTTTCCCCTTTGTTGTTTTTGTGTCTCGGCATATGGGAGGGAATCCTTTTGACATAAAATGTGTCCAACTGGTACAGAAAGCACCACTTTGGTGAAAAGTGACATTTTCTTGCCCAAAATATATATCCAGTTGGGAAATATTTCGTTTTATGTCATAAATTTACAAAATGTGTCTCTTTTTTCCCCTTTATATACTAAATTTCTACAGCACGTCAGTTTTTTCCCCTTTGTTGTTTTTGTGTCTCGGCACATGGGAGGGAGTCCTTTTGACATAAAATTTGTCCAACTGGTACAGAAAGCACCACTTTGGTGAAAAGTGACATTTTCTTCCCCAAAATATACATCCGGTAAGGAAATATTTCGTTTTATGTCATAAATTTACAAAATGTGTCCCTATTTTGCCCCTTTATATACCAAATTTCTACAGCATGTCACTTTTTTCCCCTTTATTGCTGTTGTGTCTCGGCACATGGGAGGGAGTTCTTTTGATATAAAATGTGTCAAAGTGGCACAAAAAGCACCACTTTGGTGAAAAGTGACATTTTCTTTCCCAAAATATGTATCCAGTTGGGAGATATTTCGTTTTATGTCATAAATTTACAACATGTGTCTCTTTTTTTCCCCTTTATATACTAAATTTCTACAACACGTCAATTTTTTCCCCTTTATTTTTGTGTGTCTCGGCACATGGGAGGGAGTCCCTTTGACATAAAATGTGTCCAACTGGCACAGAAAGCACCACTTTGGTGAAAAGTGACATTTTCTTTCCAAAATATCTATCCAGTTGGGAAATATTTCGTTTTATGTCATAAATTTACAAAATGTGTCCCTATGTTGCCCCTTTATATACCTAATTTCTACAACATGTCACTTTTCCCCCTTTATTGCTATTATGTCTCGGCCCAAGAGAGGGGGTTCTTTTGACATAAAATGTGTCCTAGTGGTACAAAAAGCACCATTTTGGTGAAAAGTGACATTTTCCCCCCAAAATGTATATCCAGTTGGGAAATATTTCGTTTTATTTCATAAATTTACAAAATGTGTCTCTTTTTTGCCCCTTTATACATCAAATTTCTACAACATGTCATTTTTTTCCCCTTTGTTGCTATTGTGTCTCGGCAAATGGGAGGGGGTTCTTTTGACATAAAATGTGTCCAACGGGCAAAAAAAGCACCACTTTGGTGAAAAGTGACATTTCCCCCCAAAATGTATATCCAGTTGGGATATATTTCGTTTTATATCATAAATTTACAAAACGTGTCCCTTTTTTGCCCCTTTATATTCAAAATTTCTACACCATGTCACTTTTTTCCCTTTGTTGCTATTGTGTCTCGGCACATGGGAGGGGGTTCTTTTGACATAAAATGTGGCAACTTTGCACAAAAAGCACCACTTTAGTGAAAAGTGACATTTCCCCCCCAAAATTATATCTAGTTGGGATATATTTCGTTTTATATCATAAATTTACAAATGTGTTCCTTTTTTGCCCCTTTATATACCAAATTTCTACAACATGTCACTTTTTTCCCTCTTATTGCTTTTGTGTCTCGGCACATGGGAGGGAGTCCTTTTGACATAAAGTGTGTCCAACTGGCACAGAAAGCACCACTTTGGTGAAAAGTGACATTTTCTTCCACAAAATATATATCCAGTTGGGAAATATTTCGTTTTATGTCATAAATTCACAACATGTGTCCCTTTTTTGCCCCTTTATATACTAAATTTCTACAACACGTCAATTTTTCCCCTTTATTGTCATTGTTTCTCGACACATGGGAGGGGGTCCTTTTAATGTGGCCAGCTGGCAACCCTTCTCTGAGCATAACTGATTAACTGTGCAGTCATCTTTCAAAACATTATTACTGATAGAAATATAACTAATTTTATACACAGGTCTTCGATTTTTGCGAGCACTTCGATTGATGACAGTCCCAGACATTTTGCAGTACTTAAACATCCTGAAAACATCATCGTCCATTCGACTGGCTCAACTCGTATCTATATTTATATCCGTTTGGCTAACAGCGGCTGGAATTATTCACTTGGTAAGATCTTTTCGAATATTCCAAGTTATTAGCACCACTGGGTCGATATGATCACTCCTGGAAAATCTATTGATTATGTGTAAAATTCAAGATAATTTTTTGTATATGTTGGCCGAGTGGGTTGGTGCGCTGGATTTCGGGATCCCTTGTCTGAGAGGACGCGGGTTCGAATCCCAGTGTACCAAATTCTTCAGTTTGGGACGGGGGTCAGTAGCGTGACTCTGTAAGCTTAGCCAGAGTCGACCCAGCTCTAAATGGGTACCTGGAGAAATCTGGGGAAGGTAAACAGGAAGGGTGTGCGAAAGCACAGGATGGCTGGCCCCCAACCCCCCATTGCACTTCCTGGCTGAAGGGCCAAGAAACGGAGATCAGCACCGCCGGTACTGACTGTAAAGTCTAATGCCGTATCCTTTACCTTACCTTTATATGTTGATTGAATCAAAAAATTACCTTGTGTTAGCAAGGTAGTCACAATTGTACTTTCTTCAGGTTGTGAAGCATGCTTGGTGCTGAAGACATCGGACATTTTTCACACGAGAAAACGTGTGTGTGCTATTACTACTAATAACTCACTGCTGCATCAATCTGCCTGAGACCAACGCAGCTATGCACGCTCCTTCTCCAACCCAATCAATTTAAGGCTTCCCTCTTTCCACTCTCCCAGGGAGTTCATATTTCCTTTAAATCTTTATTTATGACATCCTCCCACCCTAGACGAGTACGACCTGCTTTCTGATTAGCCCTAAACAGTTGGCCGAAATGGACAGTCTTCGGTAATCTGTCATCCTTCATCCAGAAAACGTGGCCTAGCCATCTCAACTTTTCTTTCATTATCAAACAGTTCGTGGTAACGAACTGTAGTAAGGAGCGACCCGGCTCAATTGTAAACGAAACTCTAAAAAACGGAATTTTGATGCTAAAATAGACATCAAAAGAATCAGATTTGGGTTGTCCCCTCCGCAATCCCTCGCTCTTTACGCTAAAGTCGGACTCTTTGCCACAATTCTGCTTTTTAAAACAATTAAAAGCTTTAAAAAACAATTAGCGTAAAGAGCGAGGGATTGCGGAGGGGACAACCCATTCCATATACGGAGTAATTTCTGTTCGTTTTAAGTTTTAATGTCGCTCCTTACTTTCAGTTAAAAAAACTAGTTTTTTTTTTATGTAATAGCTCTAGAGAGCGAGATTGAATCACATTTTTCGTACACTGTACTGTTTAAAATACGACCTACGATATACGAACGAATACATTGCGAATTAAATTATACAAAAACTGATGCAGATTTTAAATATAATGATGATGTATATGATACGTTGCTTTTCATTGAAATATGGGGACAACGTCAGAGCAATTGTTAAAGACATATATGATTTTTGATGTTGTCTTGACTACCAATTAGTCGTCTGTATTC